>NC_088403.1:64988509-65131009 GCF_034236695.1 Oncorhynchus nerka
GATGATGATGGTGGTTTTATTGTATTGTTTATACACTGTAAGAAAGATGTGCAGGGAGGAGGAGAGTAATCGGGTAGAGGAGTCATATAATACATTTAAGATCCCTTTTAACATCCATAGGTACTGTTCAAACCAGAACAGTACATTACGGGGCAGTTTCCCCCAGTCACAGATTAAACCTAATCTTGGACTAAACAGGATTTTCAATGAGGCTGTGAGACATGGTAAACCAATAAATGTCCCTCATACAGGGAGTCTATATGAGGCTGTGAGACATGGTAAACCCATAAAACTGTCCCTCATACAGGGAGTCTATATGAGGCTGTGAGACATGGTAAACCCAGAAAACTGTCCCTCATACAGGGAGTCTATATGAGGCTGTGAGGCTGTGAGACAGGCTGTGAGACATGGTAAAACCCATAAAACTGTCCCTCATGAGGCAGGGTAAAACCCCATAAAACTGTTCCTCATACAGGGATATGAGGCTGTGAGACATGGTAAACCCATAAAACTGTCCCTCATGGTAAACACATAAAACAGGAGTCTATATGAGGCTGAGACATGAGGCTGTGAGACGTGGTAAAACCCCATAAAACTGTTCCTCATACAGGGAGTCTATATGAGGCTGTGAGACGTGGTAAAACCCCATAAAACTGTTCCTCATACAGGGAGTCTATATGAGGCTGTGAGACATGGTAAAACCCCATAAAACTGTTCCTCAAAACTGTTAAAACCCCATAAAACTGTCCCTCCTCATACTGAGGCTGTGAGACAGTCTAAATGAGGCTGTGAGACATGGTAAACCCATAAAACTGTTCCTCATACAGGGAGTCTATATGAGGCTGTGAGACATGGTAAACCCATAAAACTGTTCCTCATACAGGGAGTCTATATGAGGCTGTGAGACATGGTAAACACATAAAACTGTCCCTCATACAGGGAGTCTATATGAGGCTGTGAGACATGGTAAACCCATAAAACTGTTCCTCTGGTTCAACAACTGTGTTACAATGAAGGGACTGATCTTTAGCGGCAGATGAAAGATGGATGAGGAGGAAGAGGGAGGAAGAGGGGAAGGAAGAGGGATGAATGTGTACTGTGTTCCAGAGTGTATTTTAGCTCAAATTCCTGCTAACGTGTCAGCCAGAACCTGCCAGTGGCTGCCTGTCTCCCAGTATTCAATATATTAAAGGAGGATGAGGATGAGGAACAGTGGGATGAACTGTGGGAGGACAGACGCATGGAAAGCTGTCTCCTTGTGGATACTGTCTCCTTGTGGGTACTGTCTCCTTGTGGATACTGTCTCCTTGTACTGCAGATGCTGTCTCCTTGTGGATACCGTCTCCTTGTGGATACTGACTCCTTGTGGATACCGTCTCCTTGTACTGCAGATGCTGACTCCTTGTGGATACCGTCTCCTTGTGGATACTGACTCCTTGTGGATACCGTCTCCTTGTGGATACTGACTCCTTGTGGATACCGTCTCCTTGTGGATACCGTCTACTTGTGGATACTGTCTCCTAGTGGATACCGTCTCCTTGTACTGCAGATGCTGACTCCTTGTGGATACAGTCTCCTTGTGGATACTGTCTCCTTGTACTGCAGATGCTGACTCCTTGTGGATACCGTCTCCTTGTGGGTACTGTCTCCTTGTGGATACTGTCTCCTTGTACTGCAGATGCTGTCTCCTTGTGGATACCGTCTCCTTGTACTGCAGATGCTGACTCCTTGTGGATACCGTCTCCTTGTGGATACTGTCTCCTTGTGGGTACTGTCTCCTTGTGGATACTGTCTCCTTGTGGATACTGTCTCCTTGTGGATACCGTCTCCTTGTCCTGTAGATTCTGACTCCGTGTCGATTCTGGTCTATCTGTGGATTCTGGTCTATCTGTGGATGCTGTCTCCCTGTGGATGCTGGCTCCTTGTGGATGGGTCTCCTTGTGGATACCGTCTCCTTGTCCTGTAGATTCTGACTCCGTGTAGATTCTGGTCTATCTGTGGATACTGTCTCCTTGTGGATACTGTCTCCTTGTGGATACTGTCTCCCTGTGGATGCTGGCTCCTTGTGGATACCGTCTCCTTGTCCTGTAGATTCTGACTCCGTGTGGATTCTGGTCTATCTGTGGATGCTGGCATATCTGCCTGTCAGGGAGTCATTGCGTGCCACGCTCACCGCTCGGCCGAGTGTAACTGAGGCAATGTACCCCATGAAATATTCACCTAAGTTGTCTTTCCTAAAAATATAAAAAAGGGGGGGACGGGAAAGGACGGTGGTGCGATGGAGAGTTATCCAAATGCACCGTGTCAGGTCGACTTAGGCTTTCATCCAAGAGGGGCGAAGAGGGGAGCGGCAGGGGGTCCATTAAATGTTCATACATTGTAAGCCCCCGCCATGGGGTTTAACTCCACCCTTTTAAGCCCCCCCCCCTCCCCCCATGGGGTTTAACTCCACCCTTTTAAGCCCCCCATGGGGTTTAACTCCACCCTTTTAAGCCCCCCATGGGGTTTAACTCCACCCTTTTAAGCCCCCCCATGGGGTTTAACTCCACCCTTTTAAGCCCCCCATGGCGTCTAACTCCACCCTTTTAAGCCCCCCCATGGTGTTTAACTCCACCCTTTTAAGCCCCCCCCATGATGTTTAACTCCACCCTTTTAAGCCCCCCATGGTGTTTAACTCCCACCCTTTTAAGCCCCCCCCATGGTGTTTAACTCCACCCTTTTAAGCCCCCCATGGTGTTTAACTCCACACTTTTAAGCCCCCCCCATGGCGTCTAACTCCACACTTTTAAGCCCCCCCCCATGGCGTCTAACTCCACACTTTTAAGCCCCCCCATGGCGTCTAACTCCACACTTTTAAGCCCCCCATGGTGTTTAACTCCACCCTTTTAAGCCCCCCCCATGGCCTCTAACCCCTGCTGTAGACAGACTCTAACCCATCCTGTAGCCCTGTTTCTCCTCCCCCAATTAGTTTCTTCTTTAGTTAACACTTTATTTAATCCTTTAAAGATCGTGTCGCTTTGTCTCACATTCTTCAGAAGTTTGGCAAATACACGTGAGTGTACAAAATATTAGGAACACCACTCCCATTTTGCCCTCAGAATATTCATTCATTTGTTTGGGCATGGACTCTACAAGGTGTCGATAGCGTTCCACAGGGACGCTGGCCCATGTTGAATCCAATACTTTCCACAGAAGTGTCCCAGTTGGCTGGATGTCCTTTTGAGTCATGGACCATTCTTGATACACTCAGGAAACTGTTTAATGTGAAAAACCCAGCAGCGTTGCAGTTCTTGACGCACTCAAACCGGTGCGCCTTGGCACCTACTGCCAAACCCCGTTCAAAGGCACTTAAATATTTTGTCTTGCCCGTTCACCTTCTGCATGGCACACACACACACAATCCATGTCTCAATTGTCTCAAGGCTTAACAGTCATTCTTTTAACTCTCTCCTCTCCTTCATTTACACGGGTTGAAGTGACGTCAACGAGGGATGGTAGCTTTCACCTGGATCCACCTGGTCAAGTTTGTCATGGAAAGAGCAGGTGTTCCTAATATTTTGTACAGTCATTGCAAATATCAACAAAGTTACAGTAGGTGCATGCTATGCACATCCTCGTACCACATGTATAACATTCTGTCATTGGGGAGATTCTCCTCATTTAACAAACCAGTCCTCCAGGGTGTTATCTACAGCTGGTAGCCAGTTAAAAGCCAGTCTTAATGCTCAGCATATAACAATTAGTTACTATGAAAATCAGATTTTTTCTTTTAACTTGATGAATGTGTGAGTTGTAAGAGGTGTGTACTAACGATATCAATGTGTGTGTGCTGTTCTTTGTAGTTTGTTTGAGTTGCGACATAACCTTTACTTGAGGTAGCCTGAGTCCCTAAAGTCACGGACCATTGGCTCCCATTCGCATAAGACTACACATTGCTGAAAGACTAGAGAGGCCCATAGGAGAGAGGCAAAATAGTTAGAACTAAGAAACACTACAATTTCTCTGCTCCAAACCATCACAAACTTGGAAGGTTTCAAATGAACTTCACTGCCTTTTGAGAGAAAAATGAATCTCCCGAATCCAAAAAGATCAGCAACTTCACTCAATGTAGTGTCAAGTGCTCCGTTTAAACAAATACTTTGTCTCTACTTGTGCTGATAGGCAAAGGAGGCCAGATATGTATGGATGTATGCATAATTCAGCCTCCAAAGACAAAGAATGGGAGAGATCCAGGGCAAGAGATAACTTGCATGGAACAAGTGGTGGTTTGGTGGTGGGGGGTGTACAGACACTAAAGTGCCATGATTTCCTATCTTCTCATGATGCAACCGAGCCCAGCCCAACTCATAGTGAAGGCTGGTACAACTGCCGCCCACTCCCCTCAGCCCCCTAATGCCACGCTGTACTGCTTTTGATAAGAGGAACTGGGCCAGCTTATAGTCAAAACAAAAACAAAAAAGGGGATGATGGGGGTGGTGGGGTGGCGGCGGGGGGGGATAGTCATTATGAATGTTTTCTTTTTAAACAGCGAATCGCTGTGGCTGTTGTTGTGGCAGCCGCCGCCGAGTGAGAACTACTTATGTAGGGCGACGTGGCCTGGAGTATTGTGGGAAGGAGCCATTAGCTGCCGTCGTGCTAGCTGCTCGAGCGCAACACAATTAGAGAACAGAAACAGGCCCACAGTCCCTTAGTATCCGTGTGAAAAGGTCACTTCTGTCAACATTATTATAATCCCCTGTTTTCCTATCAGGATTGTTGATTCACATGCCTGGGAAGAAGAACTGAAGGAAAGGAGACAGAACAGTGAGGACAGGAGCGCCGAGGCGGTGGGTCGGTGTGTTAAATATTACATTATCAAACAGTATAAATATATCTGGATGTGATGGGAGTGACTCATCACATTCTCTCGACTCCAGTTTGGAAACACAAAAAAAAAAAAAAAAAAAATTAAATCAAAAGATCATTGATAAAGAAACATCCCTTTCGAAGGTCCTGTATATAAAACGTTAAGTTGTACTGTATTGTGGTTAAATAAACACCGCAATAGAACTTCAATAGAAGATAGATTTTTCCCGAACCTCCGTTTGTGTTAAGATAATTACTATATTTGCGTCGTTTCTTACGCCACAGCACCAGCTTCCTCTACTTCATAAGACAGACGTATCCATTCAAATCAGCAACAACAACAAAAAAACTAAATAAAGCCAAGATTAATCCAAAACAAATAAAGCGCCACGAAGAAGAAAAAGACGACGACACCCAATAAACCAGCTTGGGCCACGGGACAATCTAATCTTGACGGAATAGATTTATTATTATTTTTTAAGTTATTTGGAAATGACCAGCTCCTTATCAATCCAGGAGGTATTTGTGCAGACTCTCTCAGTGGCTTTAGTGAAGGGACTCAATCACAACGAGACGCGATAGGCCTCGGGTCTCCTCCTCTCGCGTTCATCTTTTATCGGTTACGGAGGAAATGAAAAGGATGTTATCTGGTGCGGCGTACGCTGCACAGCGTCTTGGCTTCGGGAGACGGGCCTCGTCTGCACGAGCCAATGGGCCTATTCTTTGGGGAACTCGCTCGTCACATAAAAACAAGGGCTTGAGATGTGCTATGCTAGGAACTTGAAGAATGGGGTTTGTCAAGACTGTCTGATGCTATGGTAACTGTTGGTGTGGACGGGTTAGGTGCTACGAGTTGGTGTGTGTCGGGGTGTGGGGGCGACCCAGTATAAGCCACGGTGTTAAAGTGAAGCTTTAGCCTCTCCAACCACAAGTGGGCCGGAACTAACAAACTACCTGGAACAGCAAGATGATGAAGTAGAGAGGTCAGTGTAGCAGGGTATTGATGTACCATGATGATGGAGAGGGCAGAGAGGTCAGAGTGTAACAGGGTATTTATGTACCATGATGATGGAGAGGGTAGAGGTCAGAGTGTAACAGGGTATTGATGTACCATGATGATGGAGAGGGTAGAGGTCAGAGTGTAACAGGGTATTGATGTACCATGATGATGGAGAGGGCAGAGGTCAGAGTGTAACAGGGTATTGATGTACCATGATGATGGAGAGGGCAGAGGTCAGTGTAACAGGGTATTGATGTATCATGATGATGGAGAGGGTAGAGGTCAGTGTAACAGGGTATTGATGTATCATGATGATGATAGAGAGGGTAGAGTGTAACAGGGTATTGATGTATCATGATGATGGTGGAGAGGGTAGAGGTCAGTGTAACAGGGTATTGCTGTACCATGATGATAGAGAGGGTAGAGTGTAACAGGGTATTGATGTATCATGATGGTGGAGATGGTAGAGGTCAGAGTGTGTCAGTGAGATGAGAGAGAGAGAGAAAGTGGTTGAGCCTACTGTTACACTGTCACCCGTCCTCAGACTGGTCCAGAGTGTCTCCTCAAACCTGGAGAGATCAACCCGATGGGCCCCTCCTAGCAAAACCTGGGGACAAAGACACTGATGAGGACAGGGCAAGAAACACACACACACACTAAATGAAAACACTCAAGAAAAGTCTATAAACAAAAAGAGACATGAACTGCAACACACATACCAAAATACACTCACACACACACAAACATACCTGCTAGCCCTGCAGGTACAGTAGTATAAGATAAATGCATTAATAACTGATAATACACTGCACACTATCCATCTCAGGAGTCACTCTCCCAAACATACCCACCACTATAGAGTCTCTCTCCCAAACATACCCACCACTATAGTCACTCTCCCAAACATAACCAACGCCCAGCACCATAGAGTCACTCTCCCAAACATAACCCACCACTATAGAGTCTCTCTCCCAAACATACCCACCACTATAGTCACTCTCCCAAACATACCCACCACTATAGAGTCACTCTCCCAAACATACCCACCACTATAGTCACTCTCCCAAACATACCCACCACTAGCACCATATAGTCACTCTCCCAAACATACCCACCAAACAAACATACCCACCACTATAGTCACTCTCCCAAACATAACCAACGCCCAGCACCATAGAGTCACTCTCCCAAACATACCCACCACTATAGAGTCTCTCTCCCAAACATACCCACCACTATAGTCACTCTCCCAAACATAACCAACGCCCAGCACCATAGAGTCACTCTCCCAAACATAACCCACCACTATAGAGTCACTCTCCCAAACATACCCACCACTATAGAGTCACTCTCCCAAACATACCCACCACCATAGTCACTCTCCCAAACATAACCACCACCCAGCACCATATAGTCACTCTCCCAAACATAACCACCACCCAGCACCATATAGTCACTCTCCCAAACATAACCACCACTATAGAGTCACTCTCCCAAACATACCCACCACTATAGAGTCACTCTCCCAAACATAACCACCACTATAGAGTCACTCTCCCAAACATAACCACCACTATAGAGTCACTCTCCCACCACCATATCTGGTTATTTATTCCAGTCACTCTCTCATTAAAGCAGCCTTATTACAGCCACACTGCTGAAGTGTACTGCTTGGGTGATTCTACAGAAGTGGTATAAATGACTGTCAAACCACCAAAAAACAACATAAAAAACTGTCAAGTCTCCAGAATTGGGACATTTATTTACATCATGATATGTTGTAATACAATCCAAGACAACAACAAACACATTGTTAAATTAATATCGTACAAAGTCACTGTTTATACACTTATTACTAACTGAGAGGTGACTGTCCCAAACCCGGACTCCTAAACATTACTGTACATCTGAAAACAAAAACAATTAATGATCAAACAATGTTGAACTATTATTTCAGCGAAACATCTTGAGTTGTTCAATTATTATTATAGTTCTACGCGGAGTACACCAAACATTAGGAACACCTTCCTCATATTGAGTTGGATTTAAGGGATCATAGTTTTCACCTGGATTCACCTGGTCAGTCTATGTCATGGAAAGAGCAGGTGTTCATAATGTTTTGTACACTCACTGATATAATTATTAGCTTGGTTTATCTTAAAACACCTTTCTCTGGAAAAACACTGCCCCCACTTTTGACGTCACTACGAAAACCCTAACATTAAAAGACTGTAAAACGACTGAGACTTTTAAGCCACACCCCTACAAATATCACCAATTGATGGGATTGAACCCATCTCCAGCATGGTGGCCACATGGTGAGTAGTTTGTGTGTGAACAAACATTTAAGAGAAAATGAGTGAGCAGGTCGGTAAACCTCATGTCACTGCCTAACATTGAAAACATCTATAAATATGTCAAGTACAGTTTAGGGACTACAATATATGTTTGCTGGGATGTAGCCCGGTCCAAATTAAAGATGGCTACACATAACTGTCTATGTGGATTCTTTAATTAAAATCCAACACAAGTCAGAAAATTGTCCAAACCGAAACGGTCACAACTGAAACCATAGAGATATATAGAGAGAGGTTTCATCTTTGTATCAGTGCCATTATGGAGCCTGTGACAGCACGTGCAGCTCCTTTGGGACTATCTCCAATTTAAAGTTGCAAGTGCCATGCGTTACCAACTGAGAAACAGAGGGCCACCATGTGGGTAGTGGACAAGTGTACACTTCAGGAACAAGTGTAGAGTACTGAGATGCATAACCAGCAGGAGGATCCAACCCTCCAAGAGCCCAAACATAGATGTCTATAATGATCTATACTGTCCTATGATCAGCTTTAATAATGGTAGATGTTGGCTTCCGTCTGGCCAAAAGCATAGATGTCTATAATGATCTGATTGCATCGTTTCTAATCCCAGTAAATTGTTTTATTTTTGTATTCTTACTGGTATTATCATTATTTCACCACACTTCTTCAATTGTAAGAAACTTGAGTAAACTTGAGTACAGTAGGGGACAGAATAGTATAACAGCAAAGTTCTTTGTACAAACCAAAGGAAATCCAATTAGAAGGAGATCATTGGCTGATCACTCCCAAGCCATAGGAATCCCCACCCAGTTACTACTTCTAAAATGGTGGAAGCCATCAAGGTAAAACAAATTATTTCCATGTAGTCCTGTATATATCTCTATAATTTACACTTAACACCAAAACGCCTGTTATTTTTCCAAAATAAAGATAGATAAAGTGATAAAAGCAAAAAAAATAAACTCTCTTTCAAAGATAATTCGTAAAAATCCAAATAACTTCACAGATCTTCATTGTAAAGGGTTTAAACACTGTTTCCCATGCTTGTTCAATGAACCATAAACAATTAATGAACATGCACCTGTAGAACGGTCGTTAAGACACTAACAGTTAACAGACGGTAGGCAATTAAGGTCACAGTTATGACAATTTAGGACACTAAAGAGGCCTTTCTACTGACTCTGAAAAGCACCAAAAGAAAGATGCCCAGGGTCCCTGCTCATCTGCGTGAACATGCCTTAGGCATGGCTGCAAGGAGACATGAGGACTGCAGATGTGGCCAGGGCAATAAATGTCCGTACTGTGAGACGCCTAAGACAGCGCTACAGGGAGACAGGACAGACAGCTGATTGTCCTCGCAGTGGCAGACCACGTGTAACAACACCTGCACAGGATCGGTACATCCGAACATCACACCTGCGGGACAGGTACAGGATGGCAACAACAACTGTCTGTGTTACACCAGGAACACACAATCCCTCCATCAGTGCTCAGACTGTCCGCAATAGGCTGAGAGAGGCTGAACTGAGGGCTTGTAGGCCTTGTAGAATAATAGTGAAGACATCAAAACTATGAAATAAAACATATGGAATCATGTAATAGCCAAAAAAGTGTTAAACAAATCAAAATATATTTTATATTTAAGGTTCTTCAAAGTAGCCACTCTTTTCCTTGATGACAGCTTTGCACATGCTTGGGATTCTCTCAACCAGCTTCATGAGGTAGGTCACCTTGAATGCATTTACATTTACATTTATGTCATTTAGCAGACGCTCTTATCCAGAGCGACTTACAAATTGGTGCATTCACCTTATGACATCCAGTGGAGCAGCCACTTTACAATAGTGCATCTAAATCTTTTAAGGGTGGGGGGTGAGAAGGATTACTTTATCCTATCCTAGGTATTCCTTAAAGAGGTGGGGTTTCCGGTGTCTCCGGAAGGTGGTGATTGACTCCGCTGTCCTGGCGTCGTGAGGGAGTTTGTTCCACCATTGGGGGGCCAGAGCAGCGAACAGTTTTGACTGGGCTGAGCGGGAACTGTACTTCCTCAGTGGTAGGGAGGCGAGCAGGCCAGAGGTGGATGAACGCAGTGCCCTTGTTTGGGTGTAGGGCCTGATCAGAGCCTGGAGGTACTGAGGTGCCGTTCCCCTCACAGCTCCGTAGGCAAGCACCATGGTCTTGTAGCGGATGCGAGCTTCAACTGGAAGCCAGTGGAGAGAGCGGAGGAGCGGGGGGAACTGTACTTCCTCAGTGGTAGGGAGGCGAGCAGGCCAGAGGTGGATGAACGCAGTGCCCTTGTTTGGGTGTAGGGCCTGATCAGAGCCTGGAGGTACTGAGGTGCCGTTCCCCTCACAGCTCCGTAGGCAAGCACCATGGTCTTGTAGCGGATGCGAGCTTCAACTGGAAGCCAGTGGAGAGAGCGGAGGAGCGGGGTGACGTGAGAGAACTTGGGAAGGTTGAACACCAGACGGGCTGCGGCGTTCTGGATGAGTTGTAGGGGTTTAATGGCACAGGCAGGGAGCCCAGCCAACAGCGAGTTGCAGTAATCCAGACGGGAGATGACAAGTGCCTGGATTAGGACCTGCGCCGCTTCCTGTGTGAGGCAGGGTCGTACTCTGCGGATGTTGTAGAGCATGAACCTACAGGAACGGGCCACCGCCTTGATGTTAGTTGAGAACGACAGGGTGTTGTCCAGGATCACGCCAAGGTTCTTAGCGCTCTGGGAGGAGGACACAGTGGAGTTGTCAACCGTGATGGCGAGATCATGGAACGGGCAGTCCTTCCCCGGGAGGAAGAGCAGCTCCGTCTTGCCGAGGTTCAGCTTGAGGTGGTGATCCGTCATCCACACTGATATGTCTGCCAGACATGCAGAGATGCGATTCGCCACCTGGTCATCAGAAGGGGGAAAGGAGAAGATGAATTGTGTGTCGTCTGCATAGCAATGATAGGAGAGACCATGTGAGGTTATGACAGAGCCAAGTGACTTGGTGTATAGCGAGAATAGGAGAGGGCCTAGAACAGAGCCCTGGGGGACACCAGTGGTGAGAGCACGTGGTGAGGAGACGGATTCTCGCCACGCCACCTGGTAGGAGCGACCTGTCAGGTAGGACGCAATCCAAGCGTGGGCCGCGCCGGAGATGCCCAACTCGGAGAGGGTGGAGAGGAGGATCTGATGGTTCACAGTATCGAAGGCAGCCGATAGGTCTAGAAGGATGAGAGCAGAGGAGAGAGAGTTAGCTTTAGCAGTGCGGAGTGCCTCCGTGATACAGAGAAGAGCAGTCTCAGTTGAATGACTAGTCTTGAAACCTGACTGATTTGGATCAAGAAGGTCATTCTGAGAGAGATAGCGGGAGAGCTGGCCAAGGACGGCACGTTCAAGGGTTTTGGAGAGAAAAGAAAGAAGGGATACTGGTCTGTAGTTGTTGACATCGGAGGGATCGAGTGTAGGTTTTTTCAGAAGGGTGCAACTCTCGCTCTCTTGAAGACGGAAGGGACGTAGCCAGCGGTCAGGGATGAGTTGATGAGCGAGGTGAGGTAAGGGAGAAGGTCTCCGGAAATGGTCTGGAGAAGAGAGGAGGGGATAGGGTCAAGCGGGCAGGTTGTTGGGCGGCGGCCGTCACAAGAAGCAAGATTTCATCTGGAGAGAGAGGGAGAAAGAGGTCAGAGCACAGGGTAGGGCAGTGTGAGCAGAACCAGCGGTGTCGTTTGACTTAGCAAACGAGGATCGGATGTCGTCGACCTTCTTTTCAAAATGGTTGACGAAGTCATCTGCAGAGAGGGAGGAGGGGGGAGGGGGAGGAGGATTCAGGAGGGAGGAGAAGGTGGCAAAGAGCTTCCTAGGGTTAGAGGCAGATGCTTGGAATTTAGAGTGGTAGAAAGTGGCTTTAGCAGCAGCGACAGAAGAGGAAAATGTAGAGAGGAGGGAGTGAAAGGATGCCAGGTCCGCAGGGAGGCGAGTTTCCGCTCGGCTGCCCGGAGCCCTGTTCTGTGAGCTCGCAATGAGTCGTCGAGCCACGGAGCGGGAGGGGAGGACCGAGCCGGCCTGGAGGATAGGGGACATAGAGAGTCAAAGGATGCAGAAAGGGAGGAGAGGAGGGTTGAGGAGGCAGAATCAGGAGATAGGTTGGAGAAGGTTTGAGCAGAGGAAGAGATGATAGGATGGAAGAGGAGAGAGTAGCGGGGGAGAGAGAGCGAAGGTTGGGACGGCGCGATACCATCCGAGTAGGGGCAGTGTGGGAAGTGTTGGATGAGAGCGAGAGGGAAAAGGATACAAGGTAGTGGTCGGAGACTTGGAGGAGTTGCAATGAGGTTAGTAGAAGAACAGCATCTAGTAAAGATGAGGTCGAGCGTATTGCCTGCCTTGTGAGTAGGGGGAAGGTGAGAGGGAGAGGTCGAAAGAGGAGAGGAGTGGAAAGAAGGAGGCAGAGAGGAATGAGTCAAAGGTAGACGTGGGGAGGTTAAAGTCGCCCAGAACTGTGAGAGGTGAGCCGTCCTCAGGAAAGGAGCTTATCAAGGCATCAAGCTCATTGATGAACTCTCCGAGGGAACCTGGAGGGCGATAAATGATAAGGATGTTAAGCTTGAAAGGGCTGGTAACTGTGACAGCATGGAATTCAAAGGAGGCGATAGACAGATGGGTAAGGGGAGAAAGAGAGAATGACCACTTGGGAGAGATGAGGATCCCGGTGCCACCACCCCGCTGACCAGAAGCTCTCGGGGTGTGCGAGAACACGTGGGCGGACGAAGAGAGCAGTAGGAGTAGCAGTGTTATCTGTGGTGATCCATGTTTCCGTCAGTGCCAAGAAGTCGAGGGACTGGAGGGAGGCATAGGCTGAGATGAACTCTGCCTTGTTGGCCGCAGATCGGCAGTTCCAGAGGCTACCGGAGACCTGGAACTCCACGTGGGTCGTGCGCGCTGGGACCACCAGATTAGGGTGGCCGCGGCCACGCGGTGTGGAGCATTTGTATGGTCTGTACAGAGAGGAGAGAACAGGGATAGACAGACACATAGTTGACAGGCTACAGAAGAGGCTACGCTAATGCAAAGGAGATTGGAATGACAAGTGGACTACACGTCTCGAATGTTCAGAAAGTTGAGCTTACGTAGCAAGAATCTTATTGACTAAAATGATTAAAAAATGATACAGTACTGCTGAAGTAGGCTAGCTGGCAGTGGCTGCGTTGTTGACTTTGTAGGCTAGCTGGCAGTGGCTGCGTTGTTGATTCGGGGGCTAGCTGGCTAGCTAGCAGTGTTGATTACGTTACGTTGCGTTAAAAGAACGACAATAGCTGCCTAGGTAACCTAGAAAATCGCTCTAGACTACACAATTATCTTTGATACAGAGACGGCTATGTAGCTAGCTACGATCAAACAAATCAAACCGTTGTACTGTAATGAAATGAAATGAAAATGTGATACTACCTGTGGAGCGAGGCGGAATGCGACCGGGTTTGTTGAGTTCTAATCGGTAGACGTTGGCTAGCTGTTGGCTAGCTAGCAGTGTCTCCTACGTTAAGGACGACAAATAGCTGGCTAGCTAACCTCGGTAAATTAAGATAATCACTCTAAAAACTACACACTCTTAACTACACAATTATCTTGGATACGAAGACAGCAAAGACAACTATGTAGCTAGCTAACACTACACTAATCAAGTCGTTCAGTTGAGGGTAATAGTTTCTACAGTGCTGCAATTCTTATTGACTAAAATGATTAAAAATGATACAGTACTGCTGAAGTAGGCTAGCTGGCAGTTGATTCAGGGGCTAGCTGGCTAGCTAGCAGTGTTGATTACCAGGTTGATTACCATTTCAATTAACAGGTGTGCCTTGTTAAAAGTACATTGGTGTAATTTCTTTCCTTAATGCGTTTGAACCAATTGGGTGTACACAGAAGATAGCCCTAAAAGACCCAGTCCATAATATGGCAAGAACAGCTCAAAAAAGCAAAGAGAAACAACAGTCCATCATTACTTATAAGGCATCACAAACTTTCAAGAACTTTGAAACTTTCTTCAAGTGCAGTTGCAAAAAACCATCAAGCTCTATGATGAAGCGGGCTTTCATGAGGACCGCCACAGGAAAGGAAGACCCAGAGTCACCTCTGCTGCAGAGGATAAGTTCATTAGAGTTACCTGTCTCTCATGAGGACCGCCACAGGAAAGGAAGAACCAGAGTTACCTCTGCTGCAGAGGATAAGTTCATTAGAGTTACCTGGCTCTCATGAGGACCGCCACAGGAAAGGAAGAACCAGAGTCACCTCTGCTGCAGAGGATAAGTTCATTAGAGTTACCTGGCTCTCATGAGGACCGCCACAGGAAAGGAAGACCCAGAGTCACCTCTGCTGCAGAGGATAAGTTCATTAGAGTTACCTGGCTCTCATGAGGACCGCCACAGGAAAGGAAGACCCAGAGGGGGAGGGAGGGAGGGAGGGAGGGAGGGAGGGAGGGAGGAAAGAAAGAAAGAAAGAAAGAAAGAAAGAAAGAAAGAAAGAAAGAAAGAAAGAAAGAAAGAAAGAAAGAAAGAAAGAAAGAAAGAAAGAAAGAAAGAAAGAAAGAAAGAAAGAAAGAAAGGAGGGAAAGAGGGAAAGAGGGTTGATGGGAGACGGAGGTGGTGGGTCTCCCAGTTTAAGTCGTAAATGACACACTATTTTGACCAGAGGCTTAAGAACACTATGTAGGGCATAGTGTGCCACTTGGGAAGTAGACCCGTGTGTTTATTCATGTGAAATGGAGTCCCCACTGGAAGCCATTTTGGCAGTGCTGTAGCGCAGCAGGCGCTGACCTTTAGATACTATGCACAATTAAGCTAAGCTAATAAACAGCGCTGCCGTGCTCGGACTGGACCGAGACAAAACATTGGTGCTATCTGTATGTGCGGCACCACTGTCGACCTCACGAAGGACAGTGACTGACACCCAGGATGCTTTGTTCTGCAGATGTAGTCTTTAAAACGGACACTGGGAAAATAGCTTCAGTGATTACTGGGAAATTAGCTTCAGTGATTACTGGGAAATTAGCTTCAGTGATTACTGGGAAATTAGCTTCAGTGATTACTGGGAAAATAGCTTCAGTGATTACTGGGAAATTAGCTTCAGTGATTACTGGGAAATTAGCTTCAGTGATTACTGGGAAATTAGCTTCAGTGATTACTGGGAAATTAGTGGTGAATGTAAACGCTTGGTATTAGGCCCAAGTTTCACTTTTAAAGACCCCCTTTTCCATTTATTGGCCAGATATTTACTTTTAAGACTACCTTTACATTTATTGGGCCGATATTTACTTTTAAGACTACTTTTCCATTTATTGGCCAGATATTTACTTTTAAGACTACTTTTACATTTATTGGCCAGATATTTACTTTTAAGACTACCTTTTACATTTATTGGGACGATATTTACTTTTAAGATTACCTTTTACATTTATTGGGACGATATTTACTTTTAAGACTACCTTTTACATTTATTGGCCCGATATTTACTTTTAAGACTACTTTTACATTTATTGGCCAGATATTTACTTTTAAGACCCCCTTTTACATTTATTGGGACGATATTTACTTTTAAGACTACTTTTCAATTTATTGGCCAGATATTTAGTCTTGCTTAAACAAATAAAACAATAGATGAAACAACCAAATGTATCCCAGCTGTAGATTGTCTTTTTGTCGTATGCATTGTAGGTAGCATTGTATGATAGATGTTGAAATCCCAGAATTGGCGATAGCCAGGTTGTTACTTATTGTACTAGTCTTCAGATAAGACCTACCACCAATAAAGAGGAAACCATGAATGTGTGTGGTAATTTGGCATTTTAAGACCGATGGAGGCTAGATCAATAATATAGTGGTAAAGCCACCTTGTCATAGTTTGAGTGTGTATCTCTTATGTTGACGTGAACCGGTTTGCATGGATTCAATTGTATATCTAATGACGGCCATTGTCGAAATGAAGAAAAGGTTTACGTTTCCAACTGGGGCGGCAGGGTAGCCTAGTGGTTAGAGTGTAGAGGCGGCAGGGTAGCTGAGTGGTTAGAGTGTAGAGGCGGCAGGGTAGCCTAGTGGTTAGAGTGTAGAGGCGGCAGGGTAGCCTAGTGGTTAGAGTGTAGAGGCGGCAGAGTAGCCTAGTGGTTAGAGTGTAGAGGTGGCAGGTAGCCTAGTGGTTAGAGTGTAGAGGCGGCAGGGTAGCCTAGTGGTTAGAGTGTAGAGGTGGCAGGGTAGCTTAGTGGTTAGAGTGTAGAGGTGGCAGGGTAGCCTAGTGGTTAGAGTGTAGAGGTGGCAGGGTAGCCTAGTGGTTAGAGTGTAGAGGCGGCAGAGTAGCCTAGTGGTTAGAGTGTAGAGGTGGCAGGTAGCCTAGTGGTTAGAGTGTAGAGGCGGCAGGGTAGCCTAGTGGTTAGAGTGTAGAGGTGGCAGGGTAGCTTAGTGGTTAGAGTGTAGAGGTGGCAGGGTAGCCTAGTGGTTAGAGTGTAGAGGTGGCAGGGTAGCCTAGTGGTTAGACTGTAGAGGTGGCAGGGTAGCCTAGTGGTTAGAGTGTAGAGGTGGCAGAGTAGCCTAGTGGTTAGAGTGTAGAGGTGGCAGGGTAGCCTAGTGGTTAGAGTGTAGAGGTGGCAGGGTAGCCTAGTGGTTAGAGTGTAGAGGTGGCAGGGTAGCCTAGTGGTTAGAGTGTAGAGGCGGCAGGGTAGCCTAGTGGTTAGAGTGTAGAGGCGGCAGGGTAGCCTAGTGGTTAGAGTGTAGAGGTGGCAGGGTAGCCTAGTGGTTAGAGTGTAGAGGTGGCAGGGTAGCCTAGTGGTTAGAGTGTAGAGGCGGCAGGGTAGCCTAGTGGTTAGAGTTTAGAGGCGGCAGGTAGCCTGGTGGTTAGAGTGTAGAGGCGGCAGGGTAGCCTAGTGGTTAGAGTGTAGAGGCGGCAGGGTAGCCTAGTGGTTAGAGTGTAGAGGCGGCAGGGTAGCCTAGTGGTTAGAGTGTAGAGGCGGCAGGGTAGCCTAGTGGTTAGAGTGTAGAGGCGGCAGGGTAGCCTAGTTGTTAGAGTGTAGAGGCGGCAGGGTAGCCTAGTGATTAGACTGTAGAGGCGGCAGGGTAGCCTAGTGGTTAGAGTGTAGAGGCGGCAGGGTAGCTTAGTGGTTAGAGTGTAGAGGTGGCAGGGTAGCCTAGTGGTTAGAGTGTAGAGGTGGCAGGTAGCCTAGTGGTTAGAGTGTAGAGGCGGCAGGGTAGCCTAGTGGTTAGAGTGTAGAGGTGGCAGGGTAGCTTAGTGGTTAGAGTGTAGAGGTGGCAGGGTAGCCTAGTGGTTAGAGTGTAGAGGTGGCAGGGTAGCCTAGTGGTTAGAGTGTAGAGGTGGCAGGGTAGCCTAGTGGTTAGAGTGTAGAGGTGGCAGGGTAGCCTAGTGGTTAGAGCGTTGGACTAGTAACCGGAAGGTTGCAAGTTCAAACCCCCGAGCTGACAAGGTACAAATCTGTCGTTCTAACCCCTGAACAAGGCAGTTAACCCACTGTTCCTAGGCAGTCATTGAAAATAAGAATTTGTTCTTAACTGACCTGCCTAGTTAAAAAATAAAAAAATAAAAGGAGAATGTGAATGTGATGAAATAATAATGGATTTGAAGTGTTTGTGTCAAACCCCATGAAATATGGCATTAATGAAAAGTACTGATTTCCTTTTTGTTGACTCCGATATATATATGTGTATATATGTGTATATATGTGTGTATATATAGGTATATAGGAGAAACCATTAACATCATGCTTCTAAAACACATCCTCGTCAAACAGGTATTTCAGTCAGATGTTGTTACTGGTGTTTTGTATTGGCCCACGAAATCTACACTAGACGTAGTCAAATATACGGGGGGTTAAGCAAGCAGGAGGAGATATATTACCTCAGAGCTATATGGCAATATGAATCCACACACCCACATACAATTGCAGACAAAACTATTCCCAGCTGTGTTTATCTACAATATTGCCACATATACCTGGGGTTGGGAGAATCACCTTTCCTGGTTATGCTTGTCAAAATATCACCTTCCACAGATAAAGTATGAGAAAGAATACGCAGTCAAATATGTATATAGTATTACCATAAACCCAAACGCACACTAGTGGGAATATTAAAACAAACACACACACACGCGTGTTATTAATCTGCCACAGGTACAGTATGAGTGTCAGAGGTCCTCCTTATCCCACAGCTTACCTCTCATACCGGAATCAGAGAGAATACCCTGCCAATGTCCCATCTCCAGTATTCAGAGAGAATACCCTGCCAATGTCCCATCTTCAGCATTCAGAGAGAATACCCTGCCAATGTCCCATCTCCAGTATTCAGAGAGAATACCCTGCCAATGTCCCATCTCCAGTATTCGGAGAGAATACCCTGCCAATGTCCCATCTCCAGTATTCAGAGAGAATACCCTGCCAATGTCCCATCTCCAGTATTCAGAGAGAATACCCTGCCAATGTCCCATCTCCAAATATTCAGAGACAATACCCTGCCAATGTCCCATCTACAGTATTCAGAGAGAATACCCTGCCAATGTCCCATCTTCAGCATTCAGAGAGAATACCCTGCCAATGTCCCATCTCCAGTATTCAGAGAGAATACCCTGCCAATGTCCCATCTCCAGTATTCAGAGAGAATACCCTGCCAATGTCCCATCTACAGTATTCAGAGAAAATACCCTGCCAATGTCCCATCTACAGTATTCAGAGAAAATACCCTGCCAATGTCCCATCTCCAGTATTCAGAGAGAATACCCTGCCAATGTCCCATCTACAGTATTCAGAGAGAATACCCTGCCTAATATAGTGGTAAAGCCACCTTGTCATAGTTTGAGTGTGTATCTCTTATGTTGACGTGAACCGGTTTGCATGGATTCAAATGGATATCTAATGACGGCCATGTTGCGGCCTTGGCTCGCCGTTTTGGACCACACCAAATGGATATCTAATGACGGCCATGTTGCGGCCTTGGCTCGCCGTTTTGGACCACACCAAATGGATATCTAATGACGGCCATGTTGCGGCCTTGGCTCGCCGTTTTGGACCACACCAAATGGATATCTAATGACGGCCATGTTGCGGCCTTGGCTCGCCGTTTTGGACCACACCAAATGGATATCGGGGGAACTTATTTAAGCTCCCAACCCCAATTCCCTGGGTGTATTTCATGACCATTTATAAATGTATCAAATTAGTAGTGGAATAAAACATGCATAGATATTTGGATTATTCCAAATTGTTCCCTTTGCTCTGCATCACATTTTAAACCAGGTCGAAATAAAGAAAAGGTTTACATTTCCAACTGGGGCGGCAGGGTAGCCTAGTGGTTAGAGTGTAGAGGCGGCTGGGTAGCCTAGTGGTTAGAGTGTAGAGGCGGCAGGGTAACCTAGTGGTTAGAGTGTAGAGGTGGCAGGGTAGCCTAGTGGTTAGAGTGTAGAGGCGGCAGGGTAGCCTAGTGGTTAGACTGTAGAGGTGGCAGGGTAGCCTAGTGGTTAGAGTGTAGAGGTGGCAGAGTAGCCTAGTGGTTAGAGTGTAGAGGTGGCAGGGTAGCCTAGTGGTTAGAGTGTAGAGGTGGCAGAGTAGCCTAGTGGTTAGAGTGTAGAGGTGGCAGGGTAGCCTAGTGGTTAGAGTGTAGAGGTGGCAGGGTAGCCTAGTGGTTAGAGTGTAGAGGTGGCAGGGTAGCCTAGTGGTTAGAGTGTAGAGGTGGCAGGGTAGCCTAGTGGTTAGAGTGTAGAGGTGGCAGGGTAGCCTAGTGGTTAGAGTGTAGAGGTGGCAGGGTAGCCTAGTGGTTAGAGTGTAGAGGCGGCAGGGTAGCCTAGTGGTTAGAGTTTAGAGGCGGCAGGTAGCCTAGTGGTTAGAGTGTAGGCGGCAGGGTAGCCTAGTGGTTAGAGTGTAGAGGCGGCAGGGTAGCCTAGTGGTTAGAGTGTAGAGGCGGCAGGGTAGCCTAGTGGTTAGAGTGTAGAGGTGGCAGGGTAGCTTAGTGGTTAGAGTGTAGAGGCGGCAGGGTAGCCTAGTGGTTAGAGTGTAGAGGCGGCAGGGTAGCCTAGTGGTTAGAGTGTAGAGGCGGCAGGGTAGCCTAGTGGTTAGAGTGTAGAGGCGGCAGGGTAGCCTAGTGGTTAGAGTGTAGAGGCGGCAGGGTAGCCTAGTGGTTAGAGTGTAGAGGCGGCAGGGTAGCCTAGTGGTTAGAGTGTAGGCGGCAGGGTAGCCTAGTGGTTAGAGTGTAGAGGCGGCAGGGTAGCCTAGTGATTAGACTGTAGAGGTGGCAGGGTAGCCTAGTGGTTAGAGTGTAGAGGCGGCAGGGTAGCCTAGTGGTTAGAGTGTAGAGGTGGCAGGGTAGCTTAGTGGTTAGAGTGTAGAGGTGGCAGGGTAGCCTAGTGGTTAGAGTGTAGAGGTGGCAGGGTAGCCTAGTGGTTAGAGCGTTGGACTAGTAACCGGAATGTTGCAAGTTCAAACCCCCGAGCTGACAAGGTACAAATCTGTCGTTCTAACCCCTGAACAAGGCAGTTAACCCACTGTTCCTAGGCCGTCATTGAAAATAAGAATTTGTTCTTAACTGACCTGCCTAGTTAAAAAATAAAAAAATAAAAGGAGAATGTGAATGTGATGAAATAATAATGGATTTGAAGTGTTTATGTCAAACCCCATGAAATATGGCATTAATGAAAAGTACTGATTTCCTTTTTGTTGACTCCGATATATATATGTGTATATATGTGTGTATATATAGGTATATAGGAGAAACCATTAACATCATGCTTCTAAAACACATCCTCGTCAAACAGGTATTTCAGTCAGATGTTGTTACTGGTGTTTTGTATTGGCCCACGAAATCTACACTAGACGTAGTCAAATAAACGGGGGGGTAAGCAAGCAGGAGGAGATATATTACCTCAGAGCTATATGGCAATATGAATCCACACACCCACATACAATTGCAGACAAAACTATTCCCAGCTGTGTTTATCTACAATATTGCCACATATACCTGGGGTTGGGAGAATCACCTTTCCTGGTTATGCTTGTCAAAATATCACCTTCCACAGATAAAGTATGAGAAAGAATACGCAGTCAAATATGTATATAGTATTACCATAAACCCAAACGCACACTAGTGGGAATATTAAAACAAACACACACACACGCGTGTTATTAATCTGCCACAGGTACAGTATGAGTGTCAGAGGTCCTCCTTATCCCACAGCTTACCTCTCATACCGGAATCAGAGAGAATACCCTGCCAATGTCCCATCTCCAGTATTCAGAGAGAATACCCTGCCAATGTCCCATCTACAGTATTCAGAGAGAATACCCTGCCAATGTCCCATCTCCAGTATTCAGAGAGAATACCCTGCCAATGTCCCATCTACAGTATTCAGAGAGAATACCCTGCCAATGTCCCATCTACAGTATTCAGAGAGAATTCCCTGCCAATGTCCCATCTCCAGTATTCAGAGAGAATACCCTGCCAATGTCCCATCTACAGTATTCAGAGAGAATACCCTGCCAATGTCCCATCTCCAGTATTCAGAGAGAATACCCTGCCAATGTCCCATCTCCAGTATTCAGAGAGAATACCCTGCCAATGTCCCATCTACAGTATTCAGAGAAAATACCCTGCCAATGTCCCATCTCCAGTATTCAGAGAGAATACCCTGCCAATGTCCCATCTACAGTATTCAGAGAAAATACCCTGCCAATGTCCCATCTCCAGTATTCAGAGAGAATACCCTGCCAATGTCCCATCTCCAGTATTCGGAGAGAATACCCTGCCAATGTCCCATCTCCAATATTCA
The DNA here is from genome assembly GCF_034236695.1 of Oncorhynchus nerka. Classification (NCBI taxonomy): domain Eukaryota; kingdom Metazoa; phylum Chordata; class Actinopteri; order Salmoniformes; family Salmonidae; genus Oncorhynchus; species Oncorhynchus nerka. The sequence continues at coordinate 65,010,453 of NC_088403.1, forward strand.
GAGAGAATACCCTGCCAATGTCCCATCTCCAAATATTCAGAGAGAATACCCTGCCAATGTCCCATCTCCAGTATTCAGAGAGAATACCCTGCCAATGTCCCATCTACAGTATTCAGAGAGAATACCCTGCCTAATATAGTGGTAAAGCCACCTTGTCATAGTTTGAGTGTGTATCTCTTATGTTGACGTGAACCGGTTTGCATGGATTCAAATGGATATCTAATGACGGCCATGTTGCGGCCTTGGCTCGCCGTTTTGGACCACACCAAATGGATATCTAATGACGGCCATGTTGCGGCCTTGGCTCGCCGTTTTGGACCACACCAAATGGATATCTAATGACGGCCATGTTGCGGCCTTGGCTCGCCGTTTTGGACCACACCAAATGGATATCTAATGACGGCCATGTTGCGGCCTTGGCTCGCCGTTTTGGACCACACCAAATGGATATCGGGGAACTTATTTAAGCTCCCAACCCCAATTCCCTGGGTGTATTTCATGACCATTTATAAATGTATCAAATTAGTAGTGGAATAAAACATGCATAGATATTTGGATTATTCCAAATTGTTCCCTTTGCTCTGCATCACATTTTAAACCAGGTCGAAATAAAGAAAAGGTTTACATTTCCAACTGGGGCGGCAGGGTAGCCTAGTGGTTAGAGTGTAGAGGCGGCTGGGTAGCCTAGTGGTTAGAGTGTAGAGGCGGCAGGGTAACCTAGTGGTTAGAGTGTAGAGGTGGCAGGGTAGCCTAGTGGTTAGAGTGTAGAGGCGGCAGGGTAGCCTAGTGGTTAGACTGTAGAGGTGGCAGGGTAGCCTAGTGGTTAGAGTGTAGAGGTGGCAGAGTAGCCTAGTGGTTAGAGTGTAGAGGTGGCAGGGTAGCCTAGTGGTTAGAGTGTAGAGGTGGCAGGGTAGCCTAGTGGTTAGAGTGTAGAGGTGGCAGGGTAGCCTAGTGGTTAGAGTGTAGAGGTGGCAGGGTAGCCTAGTGGTTAGAGTGTAGAGGTGGCAGGGTAGCCTAGTGGTTAGAGTGTAGAGGTGGCAGGGTAGCCTAGTGGATAGAGTGTAGAGGCGGCAGGGTAGCCTAGTGGTTAGAGTTTAGAGGCGGCAGGTAGCCTAGTGGTTAGAGTGTAGAGGCGGCAGGGTAGCCTAGTGGTTAGAGTGTAGAGGCGGCAGGGTAGCCTAGTGGTTAGAGTGTAGAGGCGGCAGGGTAGCCTAGTGGTTAGAGTGTAGAGGTGGCAGGGTAGCTTAGTGGTTAGAGTGTAGAGGCGGCAGGGTAGCCTAGTGGTTAGAGTGTAGAGGCGGCAGGGTAGCCTAGTGGTTAGAGTGTAGGCGGCAGGGTAGCCTAGTGGTTAGAGTGTAGAGGCGGCAGGGTAGCCTAGTGGTTAGAGTGTAGAGGCGGCAGGGTAGCCTAGTGGTTAGAGTGTAGAGGCGGCAGGGTAGCCTAGTGGTTAGAGTGTAGAGGCGGCAGGGTAGCCTAGTGGTTAGAGTGTAGAGGCGGCAGGGTAGCCTAGTGATTAGACTGTAGAGGTGGCAGGGTAGCCTAGTGGTTAGAGTGTAGAGGCGGCAGGGTAGCCTAGTGGTTAGAGTGTAGAGGTGGCAGGGTAGCTTAGTGGTTAGAGTGTAGAGGTGGCAGGGTAGCCTAGTGGTTAGAGTGTAGAGGTGGCAGGGTAGCCTAGTGGTTAGAGCGTTGGACTAGTAACCGGAAGGTTGCAAGTTCAAACCCCCGAGCTGACAAGGTACAAATCTGTCGTTCTAACCCCTGAACAAGGCAGTTAACCCACTGTTCCTAGGCCGTCATTGAAAATAAGAATTTGTTCTTAACTGACCTGCCTAGTTAAAAAATAAAAAAATAAAAGGAGAATGTGAATGTGATGAAATAATAATGGATTTGAAGTGTTTATGTCAAACCCCATGAAATATGGCATTAATGAAAAGTACTGATTTCCTTTTTGTTGACTCCGATATATATATGTGTATATATGTGTATATATGTGTGTATATATAGGTATATAGGAGAAACCATTAACATCATGCTTCTAAAACACATCCTCGTCAAACAGGTATTTCAGTCAGATGTTGTTACTGGTGTTTTGTATTGGCCCACGAAATCTACACTAGACGTAGTCAAATAAACGGGGGGGTAAGCAAGCAGGAGGAGATATATTACCTCAGAGCTATATGGCAATATGAATCCACACACCCACATACAATTGCAGACAAAACTATTCCCAGCTGTGTTTATCTACAATATTGCCACATATACCTGGGGTTGGGAGAATCACCTTTCCTGGTTATGCTTGTCAAAATATCACCTTCCACAGATAAAGTATGAGAAAGAATACGCAGTCAAATATGTATATAGTATTACCATAAACCCAAACGCACACTAGTGGGAATATTAAAACAAACACACACACACGCGTGTTATTAATCTGCCACAGGTACAGTATGAGTGTCAGAGGTCCTCCTTATCCCACAGCTTACCTCTCATACCGGAATCAGAGAGAATACCCTGCCAATGTCCCATCTCCAGTATTCAGAGAGAATACCCTGCCAATGTCCCATCTACAGTATTCAGAGAGAATACCCTGCCAATGTCCCATCTCCAGTATTCAGAGAGAATACCCTGCCAATGTCCCATCTCCAGTATTCAGAGACAATACCCTGCCAATGTCCCATCTCCAGTATTCAGAGAAAATACCCTGCCAATGTCCCATCTCCAGTATTCAGAGAGAATACCCTGCCAATGTCCCATCTCCAGTATTCAGAGAGAATACCCTGCCAATGTCCCATCTACAGTATTCAGAGAAAATACCCTGCCAATGTCCCATCTCCAGTATTCAGAGAGAATACCCTGCCAATGTCCCATCTACAGTATTCAGAGAAAATACCCTGCCAATGTCCCATCTCCAGTATTCAGAGAGAATACCCTGCCAATGTCCCATCTCCAGTATTCGGAGAGAATACCCTGCCAATGTCCCATCTCCAATATTCAGAGAGAATACCCTGCCAATGTCCCATCTCCAAATATTCAGAGAGAATACCCTGCCAATGTCCCATCTCCAGTATTCAGAGAGAATACCCTGCCAATGTCCCATCTACAGTATTCAGAGAGAATACCCTGCCTAATATAGTGGTAAAGCCACCTTGTCATAGTTTGAGTGTGTATCTCTTATGAGTGTAGAGGCGGCAGGGTAGCCTAGTGGTTAGAGTGTAGAGGCGGCAGGGTAGCCTAGTGGTTAGAGTGTAGAGGCGGCAGGGTAGCCTAGTGGTTAGAGTGTAGAGGCGGCAGGGTAGCCTAGTGGTTAGAGGGTGTAGTGGTTAGAGTGAGGCGGCAGGGTAGCCTAGTGGTTAGAGTGTAGAGGCGGCAGGGTAGCCTAGTGGTTAGAGTGTAGAGGCGGCAGGGTAGCCTAGTGGTTAGAGTGTAGAGGCGGCAGGGTAGCCTAGTGGTTAGAGTGTAGAGGCGGCAGGGTAGCCTAGTGATTAGACTGTAGAGGTGGCAGGGTAGCCTAGTGCCTAGTGGTTAGAGTGTAGAGGCGGCAGGGTAGCCTAGTGGTTAGAGTGTAGAGGTGGCAGGGTAGCTTAGTGGTTAGAGTGTAGAGGTGGCAGGGTAGCCTAGTGGTTAGAGTGTAGAGGTGGCAGGGTAGCCTAGTGGTTAGAGCGTTGGACTAGTAACCGGAAGGTTGCAAGTTCAAACCCCCGAGCTGACAAGGTACAAATCTGTCGTTCTAACCCCTGAACAAGGCAGTTAACCCACTGTTCCTAGGCCGTCATTGAAAATAAGAATTTGTTCTTAACTGACCTGCCTAGTTAAAAAATAAAAAAATAAAAGGAGAATGTGAATGTGATGAAATAATAATGGATTTGAAGTGTTTATGTCAAACCCCATGAAATATGGCATTAATGAAAAGTACTGATTTCCTTTTTGTTGACTCCGATATATATATGTGTATATATGTGTGTATATATAGGTATATAGGAGAAACCATTAACATCATGCTTCTAAAACACATCCTCGTCAAACAGGTATTTCAGTCAGATGTTGTTACTGGTGTTTTGTATTGGCCCACGAAATCTACACTAGACGTAGTCAAATAAACGGGGGGGTAAGCAAGCAGGAGGAGATATATTACCACAGAGCTATATGGCAATATGAATCCACACACCCACATACAATTGCAGACAAAACTATTCCCAGCTGTGTTTATCTACAATATTGCCACATATACCTGGGGTTGGGAGAATCACCTTTCCTGGTTATGCTTGTCAAAATATCACCTTCCACAGATAAAGTATGAGAAAGAATACGCAGTCAAATATGTATATAGTATTACCATAAACCCAAACGCACACTAGTGGGAATATTAAAACAAACACACACGCGTGTTATTAATCTGCCACAGGTACAGTATGAGTGTCAGAGGTCCTCCTTATCCCACAGCTTACCTCTCATACCGGAATCAGAGAGAATACCCTGCCAATGTCCCATCTCCAGTATTCAGAGAGAATACCCTGCCAATGTCCCATCTACAGTATTCAGAGAGAATACCCTGCCAATGTCCCATCTACAGTATTCAGAGAGAATTCCCTGCCAATGTCCCATCTCCAGTATTCAGAGAGAATACCCTGCCAATGTCCCATCTCCAGTATTCAGAGAGAATACCCTGCCAATGTCCCATCTCCAGTATTCAGAGAGAATACCCTGCCAATGTCCCATCTCCAAATATTCAGAGACAATACCCTGCCAATGTCCCATCTACAGTATTCAGAGAGAATACCCTGCCAATGTCCCATCTTCAGCATTCAGAGAGAATACCCTGCCAATGTCCCATCTCCAGTATTCAGAGAGAATACCCTGCCAATGTCCCATCTACAGTATTCAGAGAGAATACCCTGCCAATGTCCCATCTCCAGTATTCAGAGAGAATACCCTGCCAATGTCCCATCTCCAGTATTCAGAGAGAATACCCTCTCAATGTCTCATCTCCAGTATTCAGAGAGAATACCCTCTCAAGGTCTCATCTCCAGTATTCAGAGAGAATACCCTCTCAAGGTCTCATCTCCAGTATTCAGAGAGAATACCCTCTCAATGTCCCATCTCCAGTATTCAGAGAGAATACCCTCTCAATGTCCCATCTCCAGTATTCAGAGAGAATACCGTCCCAATGTACCATCTCCAGTATTCAGAGAGAATACCCTCTCAATGTCCCATCTCCAGTATTCAGAGAGAATACCCTCTCAATGTCTCATCCCCAGTATTCAGAGAGAATACCCTCTCAAGGTCTCATCTCCAGTATTCAGAGAGAATACCGTCCCAATGTCCTCATCTCCAGTATTCAGAGAGAATACCCTCTCAATGTCCCATCTCCAACATGCTGTTCAAACGGTGAAGCAGTCACAAGTGATCTCTTCACAAGCGCTCGATGGGGGGGAGGCACACCAACCAAAATAAAAGGGCTCATTGGGAGATTTCCCCGGCTGCCATTCTGATCATCTTACATGATACGGTGTGGCACAAGCCTAAGGGCCGTATTTGAAGATCCCTATTGACGTCACACTTGTGATTACATTCGATTCCATGGGACAGGAATACAGGGGTGTATTTATTAGTGCAAACCGTAGCAAAATCTTTCGCAGTGGAAAATGTTTTGCAACATAAAACCAGTTTCTATTTGACAAACACAGGTAAGTTCCCTCCCAGTTTCATCAGGTTTGTTTTCATTTAGTTCCTATTGAATACACCCCAAGGTTCCCCATGTTCAAAACAGACGCCCACTTCGAATGGATCCCCATGTTCAGAACAGACGCCCACTTCGAATGGTTCCCCATGTTCAGAACAGACGCCCACTTCGAATGGTTCCCCATGTTCAGAACAGACGCCCACTTCGAATGGTTCCCCATGTTCAGAACAGACGCCCACTTCGAATGGTTCCCCATGTTCAGAACAGACGCCCCCTTCGAATGGTTCCCCATGTTCAGAACAGACGCCCACTTCGAATGGTTCCCCATGTTCAGAACAGACGCCCACTTCGAATGGTTCCCCATGTTCAGAACAGACGCCCCCTTCGAATGGTTCCCCATGTTCAGAACAGACGCCCACTTTGAATTATTACATTAATAGACTCAATATTACAGACAGGTGTGACATCAGATAAGGATGCATGAATTAACCCTGATAATAAACAGTGCGTCTTCTCTTAAGGTAACCCCCCCCAAAAGCCTGGATCAATGCACGGTTCACATTGGTTTATATTTGCTAGGTACCAAGGCTCGGGACACATTTCATAAAGGCCAAAGGGTCGTCTTATCGTGGAGGTAAATGTCAATGTAGTTATTAGTGTCTGGAAACGGTGGGAAGGGAAACACGTCCTGCGGCAGTACACTATATTTAATTAATAAATGTCACCTTGTAGAGGAGAGATGGGAAAGCAAGTGAGAATGCAGAGGGGACTCTTGGACTCCAGCTGGGAGAAGGAACCAGGAGAACACAAGGCCAGGGGGCAGAAGGAACCAGGAGAACACAAGGCCAGGGGGAGAAGGAACCAGGAGAACACAAGGCCAGGGGGGAGAAGGAACCAGGAGAGAAGACAAGGCCAGGGGGAGAAGGAACCAGGAGAACACAAGGCCAGGGGGAGAAGGAACCAGGAGAACACAAGGTCAGGGGGAGAAGGAACCAGGAGAAGACAAGGCCAGGGGGAGAAGGAACCAGGAGAACACAAGGCCAGGGGGAGAAGGAACCAGGAGAACACAAGGCCAGGGGGAGAAGGAACCAGGAGAAGACAAGGCCAGGGGGAGAAGGAACCAGGAGAACACAAGGCCAGGGGGAGAAGGAACCAGGAGAACACAAGGCCAGGGGGAGAAGGAACCAGGAGAACACAAGGTAAGGGGGAGAAGGAACCAGGAGAACACAAGGCTAGGGGGAGAAAGAACCAGGAGAACACAAGGCCAGGGGAGAAGGAACCAGGAGAACACAAGGAAAGGGGGAGAAGGAACCAGGAGAACACAAGGCCAGGGGGAGAAGGAACCAGGAGAACACAAGGCCAGGGGGAGAAGGAACCAGAAGAGAAGACAAGGCCAGGGGGAGAAGGAACCAGGAGAACACAAGGTAAGGGGGAGAAGGAACCAGGAGGACACAAGGCCAGGGGGAGAAGGAACCAGGAGAGAAGACAAGGCCAGGGGGAGAAGGAACCAGGAGAACACAAGGCCAGAGGGGAGAAGGAACCAGGAGAACACAAGGTCAGGGGGAGAAGGAACCAGGAGAAGACAAGGCCAGGGGGAGAAGGAACCAGGAGAACACAAGGCCAGGGGGAGAAGGAACCAGGAGAACACAAGGCCAGGGGGAGAAGGAACCAGGAGAAGACAAGGCCAGGGGGAGAAGGAACCAGGAGAACACAAGGCCAGGGGAGAAGGAACCAGGAGAACACAAGGCCAGGGGGAGAAGGAACCAGGAGAACACAAGGTAAGGGGGAGAAGGAACCAGGAGAACACAAGGCTAGGGGGAGAAGGAACCAGGAGAACACAAGGCCAGGGGGAGAAGGAACCAGGAGAACACAAGGAAAGGGGGAGAAGGAACCAGGAGAACACAAGGCCAGGGGGAGAAGGAACCAGGAGAGAAGACAAGGCCAGGGGGAGAAGGAACCAGGAGAACAAAAGGCCAGGGGGAAGGAACCAGGAGAGTAGACAAGGCCAGGGGGAGAAGAACCAGGAGAGTAGACAAGGCCAGGGGGAGAAGGAACCAGGAGAAGACAAGGCCAGGGGGGAGAAGGAACCAGGAGAACACAAGGCCAGGGGGAGAAGGAACCAGGAGAGAAGACAAGAAAGGGGGAAAAGGAACCAGGAGAACACAAGGCCAGGGGGAGAAGGAACCAGGAGAGAAGACAAGGCCAGGGGGGAGAAGGAACCAGGAGAACACAAGGCCAGGGGGAGAAGGAACCAGGAGAACACAAGGCCAGGGGGAGAAGGAACCAGAAGAGAAGACAAGGCCAGGGGGGGAGAAGGAACCAGAAGAGAAGACAAGGCCAGGGGGAGAAGGAACCAGGAGAACACAAGGCCAGGGGGAGAAGGAACCAGGAGAACAGGGGGGACAAGGAACCAGGGGGAGAAGGAACCAGGAGAACACAAGGCCAGGGGGAGAAGGAACCAGGAGAACACAAGGCCAGGGGGAGAAGGAACCAGGAGAAGACAAGGCCAGGGGGAGAAGGAACCAGGAGAACACAAGGCCAGGGGGAGAAGGAACCAGGAGAACACAAGGCCAGGGGGAGAAGGAACCAGGAGAAGACAAGGCCAGGGGGAGAAGGAACCAGGAGAACACAAGGCCAGGGGAGAAGGAACCAGGAGAGAAGACAAGGCCAGGGGGAGAAGGAACAGGAGAACACAAGGCCAGGGGGAGAAGGAACCAGGAGAACACAAGGCCAGGGGGAGAAGGAACCAGGAGAAGACAAGGCCAGGGGAAGAAGGAACCAGGAGAGAAGACAAGGCCAGGGGGAGAAGGAACCAGGAGAACAAAAGGCCAGGGGGAGAAGGAACCAGGAGAACACAAGGCCAGGGGGAGAAGGAACCAGGAGAGAAGACAAGGCCAGGGGGGAGAAGGAACCAGGAGAGTAGACAAGGCCAGGGGGGAGAAGGAACCAGGAGAGAAGACAAGGCCAGGGGGAGAAGGAACCAGGAGAACACAAGGCCAGGGGGAGAAGGAACCAGGAGAACACAAGGCCAGGGGGAGAAGGAACCAGGAGAGAAGACAATGCCAGGGGGAAAAGGAACCAGGAGAACACAAGGCCAGGGGGAGAAGGAACCAGAAGAGTAGACAACGCCAGGGGGAAAAGGAACCAGGAGAACACAAGGCCAGGGGGAGAAGGAACCAGGAGAGAAGACAAGGCCAGGGGGAGAAGGAACCAGGAGAACACAAGGCCAGGGGGAGAAGGAACCAGGAGAGAGGACAAGGCCAGGGGGAGAAGGAACCAGGAGAACACAAGGCCAGGGGGAGAAGGAACCAGGAGAGAAGACAAGGCCAGGGGGAGAAGGAACTAGGAGAACACAAGGCCAGGGGGAGAAGGAACCAGGAGAACAGAAGGCCAGGGGGAGAAGGAACCAGGAGAGTAGACAAGGCCATGGGGAAGAAGGAACCAGGAGAGAAGACAAGGCCAGGGGGAGAAGGAACCAGGAGAACAAAAGGCCAGGGGGAGAAGGAACCAGGAGAACACAAGGCCAGGGGGAGAAGGAACAGGAGAACACAAGGCCAGGAGGGAGAAGGAACCAGGAGAACACAAGGTAAGGGGGCAGAAGGAACCAGGAGAACACAAGGCCAGGGGGCAGAAGGAACCAGGATAACACAAGGCCATGGGGGGAGAAGGAACCGAGAACACAAGGCCAGGGGAGAAGGAACCAGGAGAACACAAGGTAAGGGGGAGAAGGAACAAGGAGAACACAAGGCCAGGGGGAGAAGGAACCAGGAGAACACAAGGCCAGGGGGAGAAGGAACCAGGAGAGAAGATAAGGCCAGGGGGAGAAGGAACCAGGAGAACACAAGGCCAGGGGGAGAAGGAACCAGGAGAACACAAGGCCAGGGGAGAAGGAACCAGGAGAACACAAGGCCAGGGGGAGAAGGAACCAGGAGAACACAAGGTAAGGGGGCAGAAGGAACCAGGAGAACACAAGGCCAGGGGGCAGAAGGAACCAGGAGAACACAAGGCCATGGGGGAGAAGGAACCAGGAGAACACAAGGCCATGGGGGAGAAGGAACCGAGAACACAAGGCCAGGGGGAGAAGGAACCAGGAGAACACAAGGTAAGGGGGGAGAAGGAACAAGGAGAACACAAGGCCAGGGGGAGAAGGAACCAGGAGAACACAAGGCCAGGGGGAGAAGGAACCAGGAGAGAAGACAAGGCCAGGGGGAGAAGGAACCAGGAGAACACAAGGCCAGGGGGAGAAGGAACCAGGAGAGAAGACAAGGCCAGGGGGAGAAGGAACCAGGAGAACACAAGGCCAGGGGGAGAAGGAACCAGGAGAAGACAAGGCCAGGGGGAGAAGGAACCAGGAGAACACAAGGCCAGGGGAGAAGGAACCAGGAGAGAAGACAAGGCCAGGGGAGAAGGAACTAGGAGAACACAAGGCCAGGGGGAGAAGGAACCAGGAGAACACAAGGCCAGGGGGAGAAGGAACCAGGAGAGTAGACAAGGCCAGGGGGAAGAAGGAACCAGGAGAGAAGACAAGGCCAGGGGGAGAAGGAACCAGGAGAACAAAAGGCCAGGGGGAGAAGGAACCAGGAGAACACAAGGCCAGGGGGAGAAGGAACCAGGAGAGTAGACAAGGCCAGGGGGAGAAGGAACCAGGAGAGTAGACAAGGCCAGGGGGAGAAGGAACCAGGAGAGAAGACAAGGCCAGGGGGGAGAAGGAACCAGGAGAACACAAGGCCAGGGGGAGAAGGAACCAGGAGAACACAAGGCCAGGGGGAGAAGGAACCAGGAGAGAAGACAATGAAAGGGGGAAAAGGAACCAGGAGAACACAAGGCCAGGGGGAGAAGGAACCAGAAGAGTAGACAACGCCAGGGGGAAAAGGAACCAGGAGAACACAAGGCCAGGGGGAGAAGGAACCAGGAGAGAAGACAAGGCCAGGGGGAGAAGGAACCAGGAGAACACAAGGCCAGGGGGAGAAGGAACCAGGAGAGAGGACAAGGCCAGGGGAGAAGGAACCAGGAGAACACAAGGCCAGGGGGAGAAGGAACCAGGAGAACACAAGGCCAGGGGGAGAAGGAACCAGGAGAACACAAGGCCAGGGGGAGAAGGAACCAGAAGAGAAGACAAGGCCAGGGGGAGAAGGAACCAGGAGAACACAAGGCCAGGGGGAGAAGGAACCAGAAGAGAAGACAAGGCCAGGGGGAGAAGAACCAGGAGAACACAAGGTCAGGGGGGAGAAGGAACCAGGAGAACACAAGGCCAGGGGGAGAAGGAACCAGGAGAGAACACAAGGCCAGGGGGAGAAGGAACCAGGAGAACACAAGGCCAGGGGGAGAAGGAACCAGGAGAACACAAGGTCAGGGGGAGAAGGAACCAGGAGAAGACAAGGCCAGGGGGGAGAAGGAACCAGGAGAACACAAGGCCAGGGGGAGAAGGAACCAGGAGAAGACAAGGCCAGGGGGAGAAGGAACCAGGAGAACACAAGGCCAGGGGAGAAGGAACCAGGAGAGAAGACAAGGCCAGGGGGAGAAGGAACTAGGAGAACACAAGGCCAGGGGGAGAAGGAACCAGGAGAACACAAGGCCAGGGGGAGAAGGAACCAGGAGAGTAGACAAGGCCATGGGGAAGAAGGAACCAGGAGAGAAGACAAGGCCAGGGGGAGAAGGAACCAGGAGAACAAAAGGCCAGGGGGAGAAGGAACCAGGAGAACACAAGGCCAGGGGGGAGAAGGAACCAGGAGAGTAGACAAGGCCAGGGGGAGAAGGAACCAGGAGAGTAGACAAGGCCAGGGGGAGAAGGAACCAGGAGAGAAGACAAGGCCAGGGGGAGAAGGAACCAGGAGAACACAAGGCCAGGGGGAGAAGGAACCAGGAGAAGACAAGGCCAGGGGGAGAAGGAACCAGGAGAACACAAGGCCAGGGGGAGAAGGAACCAGGGAGAAGACAAGGCCAGGGGGGAGAAGGAACTAGGAGAACACAAGGCCAGGGGGAGAAGGAACCAGGAGAACACAAGGCCAGGGGGGAGAAGGAACCAGGAGAGTAGACAAGGCCATGGGGAAGAAGGGACCAGGAGAGAAGACAAGGCCAGGGGGAGAAGGAACCAGGAGAACAAAAGGCCAGGGGGAGAAGGAACCAGGAGAACACAAGGCCAGGGGGAGAAGGAACCAGGAGAGTAGACAAGGCCAGGGGGAGAAGGAACCAGGAGAGTAGACAAGGCCAGGGGGAGAAGGAACCAGGAGAGAAGACAAGGCCAGGGGGAGAAGGAACCAGGAGAACACAAGGCCAGGGGGAGAAGGAACCAGGAGAACACAAGGCCAGGGGGAGAAGGAACCAGGGAGAAGACAATGCTAGGGGGAAAAGGAACCAGGAGAACACAAGGCCAGGGGGAGAAGGAACCAGAAGAGTAGACAACGCCAGGGGAAAAGGAACCAGGAGAACACAAGGCCAGGGGGAGAAGGAACCAGGAGAGAAGACAAGGCCAGGGGGAGAAGGAACCAGGAGAACACAAGGCCAGGGGGAGAAGGAACCAGGAGAGAGGACAAGGCCAGCGGGGAGAAGGAACCAGGAGAACACAAGGCCAGGGGGAGATGGAACCAGGAGAGAGGACAAGGCCAGGGGGAGAAGGAACCAGGAGAACACAAGGCCAGGGGGGAGAAGGAACCAGAAGAACACAAGGCCAGGGGGAGAAGGAACCAGGAGAACACAAGGCCAGGGGAGAAGGAACCAGGAGAACACAAGGCCAGGGGGAGAAGGAACAGGAGAACACAAGGTAAGGGGAGAAGGAACCAGGAGAACACAAGGCCAGGGGGCAGAAGAACCAGGAGAACACAAGGCCATGGGGGAGAAGGAAAGAACACAAGGCCAGGGGGAGAAGGAACCAGGAGAACACAAGGTAAGGGGGGAGAAGGAACCAGGAGAAGACAAGGCCAGGAGGGAGAAGGAACCAGGAGAGAAGACAAGGCCAGGGGAGAAGGAACCAGGAGAGAAGACAAGGCCAGGGGGAGAAGGAACCAGGAGAACACAAGGCCAGGGGGAGAAGGAACCAGGAGAAGACAAGGCCAGGGGGAGAAGGAACCAGGAGAACACAAGGCCAGGGGGAGAAGGAACCAGGAGAGAAGACAAGGCCAGGGGGGAGAAGGAACTAGGAGAACACAAGGCCAGGGGGAGAAGGAACCAGGAGAACACAAGGCCAGGGGGAGAAGGAACCAGGAGAGTAGACAAGGCCATGGGGAAGAAGGAACCAGGAGAGAAGACAAGGCCAGGGGGAGAAGGAACCAGGAGAACAAAAGGCCAGGGGGAGAAGGAACCAGGAGAACACAAGGCCAGGGGGAGAAGGAACCAGGAGAGTAGACAAGGCCAGGGGGAGAAGGAACCAGGAGAGTAGACAAGGCCAGGGGGAGAAGGAACCAGGAGAGAAGACAAGGCCAGGGGAGAAGGAACCAGGAGAACACAAGGCCAGGGGAGAAGGAACCAGGAGAAGACAAGGCCAGGGGGGAGAAGGAACCAGGAGAACACAAGGCCAGGGGGAGAAGGAACCAGGAGAGAAGACAAGGCCAGGGGGAGAAGGAACTAGGAGAACACAAGGCCAGGGGGAGAAGGAACCAGGAGAACACAAGGCCAGGGGGAGAAGGAACCAGGAGAGTAGACAAGGCCATGGGGAAGAAGGGACCAGGAGAGAAGACAAGGCCAGGGGGGAGAAGGAACCAGGAGAACAAAAGGCCAGGGGGAGAAGGAACCAGGAGAACACAAGGCCAGGGGGAGAAGGAACCAGGAGAAGACAAGGCCAGGGGGGAGAAGGAACCAGGAGAGTAGACAAGGCCAGGGGGAGAAGGAACCAGGAGAGAAGACAAGGCCAGGGGGAGAAGGAACCAGGAGAACACAAGGCCAGGGGGGAGAAGGAACCAGGAGAACACAAGGCCAGGGGGAGAAGGAACCAGGAGAGAAGACAATGCTAGGGGGAAAAGGAACCAGGAGAACACAAGGCCAGGGGGAGAAGGAACCAGAAGAGTAGACAACGCCAGGGGGAAAAGGAACCAGGAGAACACAAGGCCAGGGGGAGAAGGAACCAGAGAGAAGACAAGGCCAGGGGGAGAAGGAACCAGGAGAACACAAGGCCAGGGGGAGAAGGAACCAGGAGAGAGGACAAGGCCAGCGGGGAGAAGGAACCAGGAGAACACAAGGCCAGGGGGAGATGGAACCAGGAGAGAGGACAAGGCCAGGGGGAGAAGGAACCAGGAGAACACAAGGCCAGGGGAGAAGGAACCAGAAGAACACAAGGCCAGGGGGAGAAGGAACCAGGAGAACACAAGGCCAGGGGGAGAAGGAACCAGGAGAACACAAGGCCAGGGGGAGAAGGAACCAGGAGAACACAAGGTAAGGGGCAGAAGGAACCAAGAACACAAGGCCAGGGGGCAGAAGGAACCAGGAGAACACAAGGCCATGGGGAGAAGGAACCGAGAACACAAGGCCAGGGGGAGAAGGAACCAGGAGAACACAAGGTAAGGGGGAGAAGGAACCAGGAGAAGACAAGGCCAGGGAGGAGAAGGAACCAGGAGAGAAGACAAGGCCAGGGGAGAAGGAACCAGGAGAGAAGACAAGGCCAGGGGGAGAAGGAACCAAGAGAGAAGACAAGGACAGGGGGAGACGGAACCAGGAGAACACAAGGCCAGGGGAGAAGGAACCAGGAGAGAAAACAAGGGGGGGAGAAGGAACCAGGAGAGAAGACAAGGCCAAGGGGGAGAAGGAACCAGGAGAGAAGACAAGGTCAGGGGGAGAAGGAACCAGGGAGAGAACAAGGCCAGGGGGAGAAGGAACCAGGAGAAGACAAGGCCAGGGGGAGAAGGAACCAGGAGAGAAGACGGGGGGAGAAGGAACCAGGGAGAAGACAAGGCCAGGGGGAGAAGGAACCAGGAGGAGAAGACAAGGCAAGGGGGAGAAGGAACCAGGAGAGGAACCAATAATTGAGAACAGAGAACAGAGAACACAGGGAGGGAGACAGGGGAGGGAGACAAGGAGGAGACAAGGAGGGGAGACGGGGAGGGAGGGAGGGAGGAGGGGAGGGAGGGAGGAGACGGGGAGGGAGAAAAGGAGGGAGGGAGACGGGGAGGGAGGGGGAGGGAGACAGGGAGGGAGGGAGACAGGGAGGGAGACAAGGAGGGAGGAGACAGGGAGGGAGACGGGGAGGGAGACGGCGAGGGAGGGAGGGAGACGGGGAGGGAGGAGGGACGGGGAGGGAGGGAGACAGGGAGGGAGGGAGACGGGGAGGAGGGAGAAAGGGAGGGAGGGAGGGACACAGGGAGGGAGGGAGACAGGGAGACAGGGAGGGAGACAGGAAGACAGGGAGGGAGGGAGGGAGGGAGGGAGACGGGGAGTGAGGGAGACAGGGAGGGAGGGAGGGAGACAGGGAGGGAGACAGGGAGGGAGGGAGGGAGGGAGTATGTTTTCCTGACTCAAAGGGCACACAGTGAGAAATGACATGATCCCAAAATTGACATTATGACCTCACGTAAACAGGTTGCCCTTTGACCTTTGTTTGTAAATAGAAACCCAGAGGCTGGGAGCAGTGTGACACATGGGGACAGATTGCAGGGTGGAGGGAATTTAATTAAAAACATTTTTTCCCCCTTTATTTAACTAGGCAAGTCAGTAAAGAACAAATTATTTTTTCAATGACGGCCTAGGAACAGTGGGTTAACTGCCTTGTTCAGGGGAACAGTGGGTTAACTGCCTTGTTCAGGGGAACAGTGGGTTAACTGCCTTGTTCAGGGGAACAGTGGGTTAACTGCCTTGTTCAGGGGAACAGTGGGTTAACTGCCTTGCTCAGGGGAACAGTGGGTTAACTGCCTTGCTCAGGGGAACAGTGGGTTAACTGCCTTGTTCAGGGGAACAGTGGGTTAACTGCCTTGTTCAGGGGAACAGTGGGTTAACTGCCTTGTTCAGGGGAACAGTGGGTTAACTGCCTTGTTCAGGGGAACAGTGGGTTAACTGCCTTGTTCAGGGGAACAGTGGGTTAACTGCCTTGTTCAGGGGAACAGTGGGTTAACTGCCTTGTTCAGGGGAACAGTGGGTTAACTGCCTTGTTCAGGGGAACAGTGGGTTAACTGCCTTGTTCTACTACCCCACCCCCCCCCTCTCTAACCACTAGGCTACCTGCCCCCCTCTAACCACTAGGCTACCTGCCCCCCCTCTAACCACTAGGCTACCTGCCGCCCAAAATGATTGCAGGATGGAGGGGGAAATAATTGCAGGGTGGAGGGGAAATGATTGCAGGGTGGAGGGGGAAATGATTACAGGGTGGAGGGGGAAATGATTGCAGGGTGGAGGGAAATGATTGCAGGGTGGAGGGAAATGATTGCAGGGTGAGGGGAAATGATTGCAGGGTGAGGGGAAATGATTGCAGGGTGGAGGGAAATGATTGCAGTGTGGAGGGGGAAATGATTGCAGGGTGGAGGGAAATGATTGCAGGGTGGAGGGGAAATGATTACAGGGTGGAGGAAATGATTGCAGGGTAGGGGGAAATGATTGCAGGGTGGAGGGAAATGATTGCAGGGTGGAGGGAAATGATTACAGGGTGGAGGGAAATGATTACAGGGTGGGGGGAAATGATTGCAGGGTGGAGGGAAATGATTGCAGGGTGGAGGGAAATGATTACAGGGTGGGGGGAAATGATTGCAGGGTGGGGGGAAATGATTGCCAGGTGGAGGGAAATGATTGCAGTGTGGAGGGGGAAATGATTGCAGGGTGGAGGGAAATGATTGCAGGGTGGAGGGAAATGATTGCAGGGTGGAGGGGGAAATGATTACAGGGTGGAGGGAAATGATTGCAGGGTAGGGGGAAATGATTGCAGGGTGGAGGGAAATGATTGCAGGGTGGAGGGAAATGATTACAGGGTGGAGGGGGAAATGATTACAGGGTGGAGGGGGAAATGATTGTAGGGTGAGGGGGAAATGATTGCAGGGTGGAGGGGAAATGATTGCAGGGTGGAGGGGAAATGATTGCAGGGTGGAGGGGGAAATGATTACAGGGTGGAGGGAAATGATTGCAGGGTGGAGGGAAATGATTGCAGGGTGGAGGGAAATGATTGCAGGGTGGGGGAAATGATTGCAGGGTGGAGGGGGAAATGATTGCCAGGTGGGGGGAAATGATTGCCAGGTGGGGGGAAATGATTGCAGGGTGAGGGAGAAATGATTGCAGGGTGAGGGGGAAATGATTGCAGGGTGGAGGGGAATGATTGCAGGGTGGAGGGAAATGATTGCAGGGTGGAGGGGAATGATTGCAGGGTGGAGGGGAATGATTGCAGGGTGGAGGGGAATGATTGCAGGGTGGAGGGAAATGATTGCAGGGTGGAGGGGAAATGATTACAGGGTGGAGGGGGAAATGATTGCAGGGTGGAGGGAAATGATGACATCTCTCTTATGATGATTAATTTCAAGAGTACCAATCAAAAGTTTTGACTAATTCAAGAGTTTTTCTTTATTTTTACTATTTTCTACATTGTAGAATAATAGTGAAGACATCAAAACTATGAAATAACACGTGAAATCATGTAGTAACCAACAAAGTGTTAAACAAATCAAAATATATTTTATATTTTTGAAGTAGCCATCCTTCGCCTTGATTACAGCTTTGCACACTCTTGGCATTCTCTCAACCAGCTTCATGAGGTAGTCACCTGGAATGCATTTCAATTAACAGGTGTGCCTTGTTAAAAGTACATTTGTGGAATTTATTTTCTTCTTATTGCTTTTGAGCCAATCAGTTGTGTTGTGACAAGGTAGGAGTGTGTGACGTAGAAGTCCGTCACTGGCCGCGGGCAGCATTTGGTTCTTTAACGCACACACATATTCATCACTCCTCCCTGCGCCATTATACCATAAGTTAACAATGTGGGTCGACACACAAATTAACTTCTGTCTTGGTGCATGCATTTCACACTTGTCAATGTTCATATTTGAGAGATACAATAATTATTATACTTATCAATGTTGTGGATGAGCGCTTTGTTTGTTCTGTTCCTCTCTCTCCATCTCTGTAGCTTCCGGGTATGCTGGAAAAGGACCCGAGCTAAGGGAATTGGGTTGGCTTTATAGTGCCTGTCCCAAATGGCTCATTAATGCATATGGGCATATTGAAAGATATTGTCAGTAGTGATGTAATGTTGTAAATGTTATGTTGTGATATTGTTTAAAACCGTGTTGCAATGTATATCCTTTAGTATGTTTAGTTCATGGAAAATTTAGGTTTGTATTGTTAATTGATTAATTAACCAGGGTTAATTGTTCTGAGGGGAGGGGCTAGCCCTACAAAAGGAGCCTCTCTTTCAGTCATGGAGAGGCATTTTGGATTGAGCTGTGGATGGGGCAGCATTGTTTTTAAGCTGTCCCATAAGGTAGACGTTGATGGCAGTACTGTTGTTTTTTGTTCCGGAATCACTTGTAAATAAACACCTTTGCACAGAAGAACTTTTGCGGCTCCGCCATCTTTTTATTTTGATAGAGGTTAGGTTATCCAGTTTAGCCTTCTGGCCTACTCTACGTGACAGAGTGGTATACAGAAGAAAGCCTTATTTGGTAAAATACCAAGTCCATATTATGGCATGAACAGCAAGATAAATGACAGGCCAATCATTAAGACATGAAGGTCAGTCAATATGGAAAATATCAAGAACTTTTAAGTTTCTTCAAGTGCAGTCGCAAAAAACATCAAGCGCTGTGATGAAACTGGCTCTCATGAGGACCGCCACGGGAATGGAAGACCCAGAGTTACCTCTGCTGCAGAGGATAAGTTCATTAGAGTTACCGGCCTCAGAAATTGCAGCCCAAATAAATGCTTCACAGAGTTTAAGTAACAGACACATCAACATCATCTGTTCAGAGGAGACTGCATGAATCAGGCCTTCATGGTCAAATTGCTGCAAAGAAACCACTACTAAAGGACACCAATAAGAAGAAGAGACTTGCTTTGGCCAAGAAACACAAGCAATTGACATTAGACCAGTGAAAATCTGTCCCTTGGTCTGATGACTCCAAATTCGAGGAGGTATAATGGTGTGGGTGTGCCTTGTGACACTGTCTGTGATTTATTTGGAATACAAGGCACTCTTAACCAGCATGGCTACCACAGCATTCTGCAACGATACGCCATCCCATCTGGTTTGAGCTTAGTGGGATTATCATTTGTTTTTCAACAGGACAATGACCCAAAACACACCTTCAGGCTGTGTAAGGGCTATTTGACCAAGAAGGAGAGTGATGGAGTGCTGCATCAGATGACCTGGCCTCCACAATCACCCGACCTCAACCCAAAATGAGATGGTTTGGGATGAGTTGGGCCGCAGAGTGAAGGAAAAGCAGCCAACAAGTGCTCAGCATATGTGGGAACTCATTCAAGACTGTTGGAAAGGCATTCCAGGTGAAGCTGGTTGAGCGAATGCCAAAAGTGTGCAAAACTGTCATCAAGGTGGCTACTTTGAAGAATCTCAAATATAAAATGTATTTTGATTTGTTAAACACTTTTTTGGTTACTACATGATTCCATATGTGTTATTTCATAGTTTGATGTCTTCACTATTATTCTACAATGTAGAAAATAGTACAAATAAATAAAAACCATTGAATGAGTAGGTGTCCCCAAACTTTATATCACACTGTATATCAATGTCCAACACAACCAGTATAGGTCCAACGCAATTCAACTGGGCATCCCTGCACGGCCCTCCTAACCACAACAATGAGAGGGCCTTTACTGAGGCACACATACTGAAATGAAATGAACTTAAAGGAAAATGTAGATCTCCCTTCCTTCTGACATCAATGCTGTCCCCAAAAATATGGCTCTTGTTTTGCAATGGCGAGGGGTCAGCCCGTTCTGTATCTTTGCTTAGCTCGCTGTCAGGAAGTCTGCACGCAACATGGCGGCTTGTCACAGAGGAAGCAATCTCCCGTGACACCCATCCTCACCCCCGCCCCTTTTCCTTCCCCACCCCGGCGTGCTTCAGACAGGGCTAAACCTGGGGGGCCCCTTGGCCCCTGTGCCATTTCTGTCATTGAATCACCGGCTGACTCTTACCTGGGAAACCCTATCATTGTTTCCCTATGTGTCAGATGAAGACGAGAGAAAACTGGAGGAAAAAGCTGGAAGAAATAAAGAGGAAATAGATCCAAGGTCCCAGACAGCGAACAAAAGACAAGCTCTAAATGTTCCTTACATAACGGTTATTTTCTGCTGTGTGAGTCTTCTGAGGACGACACTCCTCGGGCAAGACGGAATACGCAATTGTTGCTGAAAAACAATGGCCTTGGGATTTCTGAGGCGTCTCGCTGTGATGTAGCGCAACCAGATGCTTTCTCGCCAATCAACGAAACAGCTACACCTCCACCATCCTCAACTTTCTTCCTCTGAGGAGCCTCCACTGACCACCACCAATCCTGAACCTTCCTCCACTGACCACCACCAATCCTGAACCTTCCTCCACTGACCACCACCAATCCTGAACCTTCCTCCACTGACCACCACCAATCCTGAACCTTCCTCCACTGACCACCACCAATCCTGAACCTCCCTCCTCTGACCACCACCAATCCTGAACCTTCCTCCACTGACCACCACCAATCCTGAACCTTCCTCCACTGACCACCACCAATCCTGAACCTTCCTCCACTGACCACCACCAATCCTGAACCTCCCTCCTCTGACCACCACCAATCCTGAACCTTCCTCCACTGACCACCACCAATCCTGAACCTCCCTCCTCTGAGCCTCCTCTGACCACCACCAATCCTGAACCTCCCTCCTCTGAGCCTCCTCTGACCACCACCAATCCTGAACCTCCCTCCTCTGAGCCTCCTCTGACCACCACCAATCCTGAACCTCCCTCCTCTGAGCCTCCTCTGACCACCACCAATCCTGAACCTCCCTCCTCTGAGCCTCCTCTGACCTGTTTTTCTTTCACTTACCTCACTAATAGAGGACTGAAAAGGTACTGAAGTAACGGTGTACCAAGCCTTACTCACTAATAGAGGACTGAAAAGGTACTGAAGTAACTGTGTACCAAGCCTTACTCACTAATAGAGGACTGAAAAGGTACTGAAGTAACGGTGTACCAAGCCTTACTCACTAATAGAGGGCGGTTTGTGGAATTACAAACACACAAACAAAAGTCATGAACGTGAACCCCGGTGCTCTTATGGAACATAGTGACAGAATACACTGTGATCTCCCCCATAACCAATTACATTTTGAGGAGTGTGCAAACGCCTCGATTCAGGAGCTTTCCGGAAAATCTTGAGCTCGACAGAATTCTGAGGAAAAGCCATCTGCGTCTGGCTCTTATCCCTGGCTCTCCCGAGCTTGGCTGTACCTGAGCCAGCAAATGTCAGTCGGATAAAAAGCGAGCTTGACAGACAGTCAGACACAGGAGTTTTGTCATCCGCTGTGTCATCCTTCAGCAGCGAGCCGAATTGGACAGCTTTCAAATGGTAGAAAAGCCAAGAGATGAGAGAGAAACATTATTTTGGCTAACATAACATTTTCGTCAAAACTCCTTCAAGCCAAAATAGCAAGGGCCTTGACAGTGGCTGTGTTCTCTAGGAGCTCATCGTCATCGTCTCATCTGCCATACAGTGGGGTCGTCATGGAGACCTCGCAAAAAAATATATATATTTCCCCCACAAAGGACTTAGTGTTCGTCATCTAGCCTGTCTGTCTGCTTGACTGCCTGCCTGTCAGTCAGTCAGTCAGTCAGTCAGTCAGTCAGTCAGTCTGTCTGTCTGTCTGTCTGTCTGCGGTCTGCCTGTCAGTCAGTCTGTTAGTCTGTCTGCCGATCTGCCTGTCTGCCGGTCTGCCTGTCTACAACCTCTTGATGCTGTTGTGATCGGATATGATTTTAAATGTAAATACTAAAATACTTCAACTCAGCTTCTCCTATAAGATGAGTCTATCAACTGGAGGTGTCAAACAGATTTACGTGTCCTTTACCCAAGACATACTTCATACAAAACAGCATCAAATAACACAAAGAGAAAAACAATTATCATTTTTGAATTTTTTTTATTTATTTCACCTTTATTTAACCAGGTAGGCAAGTTGAGAACAAGTTCTCATTTACAATTGCGACCTGGCCAAGATAAAGCAAAGCAGTTCGACACATACAACGACACAGAGTTACACATGGAGTAAAACAAACATACAGTCAATAATACAGTATAAACAAGTCTATATACGATGTGAGCAAATGAGGTGGGATAAGGGAGGTAAAGGCAAAAAAAGGCCATGGTGGCAAAGTAAATACAATATAGCAAGTAAAACACTGGAATGGTAGATTTGCAATGGAAGAATGTGCAAAGTAGAAATAAAAATAATGGGGTGCAAAGGAGCAAAATAAATAAATTAATTAAATACAGTTGGGAAAGAGGTAGTTGTTTGGGCTAAATTATAGGTGGGCTGTGTACAGGTGCAGTAATCTGTGAGCTGCTCTGACAGTTGGTGCTTAAAGCTAGTGAGGGAGATAAGTGTTTCCAGTTTCAGAGATTTTTGTAGATGCTATCATGTATCAGGTAGATTTGTATTAAACAGATTGAGGTAACTGCTTATGGAAAATACAATGTCATAATTTAATTAATAATTAATTCATTTAATTTAATATAAGCACACATGTATTGGGGAGGGAAAAAAAAAAAAGAAGAAATATGCAACAAGTAGACCTAAGTTTATAATAGACAAAGCATTATTAGTCTATAGAATCACATTATATCACCTGTGACTGTGTCCATCTGGCAAACAAAGGTATAGGTTGAGCAGAGGTTAGCAGCTCTTTGATGGTGCCATGGCAACCAACGACCGTGCTCCTGGATATCATTGTAGACGGGCGCCCATAGCTTGTGACAGGAGACATTCTCGTACAGCGTTGAAAGTGGTTGACGAGTGGAGAAGGGGTGATAAGAATACTAATTGTTGCCCTGGGCTTGCTTTTAGGGACTGCCAATGTAGCTTGTAAGGTGATTTCTCTAGCATAATATTTTGGGAGAATCACCATATCTCTTGTGTTATTGCATTAATGATACAAATATATCTCGTGGTGCATGAGAGAATTCAACTTTGCTCCGCGTGGAGAGGAAAATGTCATTTCAAGGCCATTGCTTAGTTTTAGGCCTGGTGTACCTGGTGTACTTTGCATAGTAAAACCACACACATACGTTTGAGCTCCTCCGCAGGCAGGTGGATACAGGTTAACATACAGAGCCGCTCAGAAGTTGCTATATCAGTTACGCAGAGGATTGCTATTTATACCATGATTGGCTAAAAGGGCATTATAGAGTGCCCAGTATTTCTCTATAATGCATTGCATTACTCAATGGCTATGAAGTTCATTCTTAGCAGTTCTATGTTTGAGCTGCTTTTGAAAGCAAAAGTCCAATTGAAAATAACCATTTGCATTGTTGAATTCGATTTTCATAATAGCAAGACAGCAGAACTGATGGTTTGGTTAGCTGAGCTAGCAAGCCTGTTTGTTTGGTTACCAAGGCAACTACTTCAAATCAAATCACATTTATTTGTCATTATACAC
This sequence comes from Oncorhynchus nerka, assembly GCF_034236695.1. Classification (NCBI taxonomy): domain Eukaryota; kingdom Metazoa; phylum Chordata; class Actinopteri; order Salmoniformes; family Salmonidae; genus Oncorhynchus; species Oncorhynchus nerka. The sequence continues at coordinate 65,033,687 of NC_088403.1, forward strand.
ATGGTTAGCAGATGTTAATTAATGCGAGTGTAGCGAAACGCTTGTGCTTGTAGTTCCGACAATGCAGTAATAACCATCTAGTAAACTTGCTAGCTAATTCAGTGGACGATGAACACATTTCTACAGGCAAACGTGTTCAACTATAGCTGTGGTATAAGCGGGATCATCAACTGAAGGCTCTATGCGTTCTCTGGAAAATAATGCAATTAGGTGGCACACACCTTCCATGTTCTGCATTATTCTCCACAGAACGCATAAACTCATCGTTGCTTATCCCTTACATTTTAATTGTACCTTTATTTAACTAGGCAAGTCAGTTAAAGAACAAATTCTTATTTACAATGACGGCCTAGGAACAGTGGGTTAACTGCCTTGTTCAGGGGCAGAAGGGCATGTTTTTACCTTGTCGGCTCGGGGATTCAATCTAGCAACCTTTCAGTTACTGGCCCAACACTCTAACCACTAGGCTACATGCCGCCCCATTACATAATATGAATGTGGTTCCTGACATGAGAAACACCATCCAGTAGTTTTGAGATCTAACTGGATCGCTCCCGTTACTCCCTTATCCATCCTTTCCATTCAGCGAACCCCTGACCCTTACCCTTCTAATGTCAGCCATGTTAATGTCTTCACAGCAGAGTCCCCGGGAGTCTAGGCCATGTTCATGCCCTGTTTTCACAGCAGAGTCCCCGGGAGTCTAGGCCATGTTAATGCCCTGTTTTCACAGCAGAGTCTATAGGCCATGTTAATGCCCTGTTTTCACAGCAGAGTCTATAGGCCATGTTCATGCCCTGTTTTCACAGCAGAGTCTATAGGCCATCTTAATGCCCTGTTTTCACAGCAGAGTCTAGGCCATGTTAATGCCCTGTTTTCACAGCAGAGTCTAGGCCATGTTAATGTCCTGTTCTCACAGCAGAGTCTATAGGCCATGTTCATGCCCTGTTCCCACAGCTGAGTCTAGGCCATGTTAATGCCCTGTTTTCACAGCAGAGTCCCCGGGAGTCTAGGCCATTTTAATGTCCTGTTTTCACAGCAGAGTCTAGGCCATGTTAATGTCCTGTTCTCACAGCAGAGTCTATAGGCCATGTTCATGCCCTGTTCCCACAGCTGAGTCTAGGCCATGTTAATGCCCTGTGTTCACAGCAGAGTCCCCGGGAGTCTAGGCCATGTTAATGTCCTGTTCTCACAGCAGAGTCTAGGCCATGTTCATGCCCTGGTTTCACAGCAGAGTCTAGGCCATGTTCATGCCCTGGTTTCACAGCAGAGTCTATAGGCCATGTTCATGCCCTGTTTTCACAGCAGAGTCTAGGCCATGTTCATGCCCTGGTTTCACAGCAGAGTCTAGGCCATGTTAATGCCCTGTTTTCACAGCAGAGTCTATAGGCCATGTTAATGCCCTGTTTTCACAGCAGAGTCTAGGCCATGTTAATGCCCTGTTCTCACAGCTGAGAGTCCTGGTATGTTAATGTCCTGTTCTCACAGCTGAGTCCTGGTATGTTAATGCCCTGTTCTCACAGCTGAGTCCTGGTATGTTAATGCCCTGTTCTCACAGCTGAGAGTCCTGGTATGTTAATGCCCTGTTCTCACAGCTGAGAGTCCTGGTACGTTAATGCCCTGTTCTCACAGCTGAGAGTCCTGGTATGTTAATGCCCTGTTCTCACAGCTGAGAGTCCTGGTATGTTAATGCCCTGTTCTCACAGCTGAGAGTCCTGGTATGTTAATGCCCTGTTCTCACAGCTGAGAGTCCTGGTATGTTAATGTCCTGTTCTCACAGCTGAGAGTCCTGGTATGTTAATGCCCTGTTCTCACAGCTGAGAGTCCTGGTATGTTAATGCCCTGTTCTCACAGCTGAGAGTCCTGGTATGTTAATGCCCTGTTCTCACAGCTGAGTCCTGGTATGTTAATGCCCTGTTCTCACAGCTGAGTCCTGGTATGTTAATGCCCTGTTCTCACAGCAGAGTTTAGGCCATGTTAATGCCCTGTTCTCACAGCTGAGAGTCCTGGTATGTTAATGCCCTGTTCTCACAGCTGAGAGTCCTGGTATGTTAATGCCCTGTTCTCACAGCTGAGAGTCCTGGTATGTTAATGCCCTGTTCTCACAGCTGAGAGTGCCCTGTTCTCACAGCTGAGTCCTGGTATGTTAATGCCCTGTTCTCAGAGTTTAGGCCAGCTGAGAGTCCTGGTATGTTAATGCCCTGTTCTCACAGCTGAGAGTCCTGGTATGTTAATGCCCTGTTCTCACAGCTGAGTCCTGGTATGTTAATGCCCTGTTCTCACAGCTGAGTCCTGGTATGTTAATGCCCTGTTCTCACAGCAGAGTTTAGGCCATGTTAATGCCCTGTTCTCACAGCTGAGAGTCCTGGTATGCAGCGCGGTGTGAGACGAGTGATAGATGTTCAGTCAGACCACCGTGAAAATTCCGATGAGTGGATGTGTTGGTGCCCGTCGCCTCGCTGGTGGATTTGCGGAGTCTGGACGGTGGCCTCTTGATTACATAGTTACATTATGAAGGTTATTAAACCTCCTCGTTTATTTACAAACAAGCAGCAAAGCGCCACTGTTAAAATAAAATGGAGGAGCTACAGCTGGACGGACAGTTATAGGGACGTGAGCTAAGATGGTTGTTGCTGTTATTAGTTGGGGTTTCTCTCAACCTGTGCACCTACGTTGCAAACTTTCATTTGTAGGTTAGGTTGAGACAACCTCCTGATTTGTATAGGGAAAATGCTAGTATCATGTAGTAGCCTAAACCTATCGCTGTCACATTGAGCTGGGTGAATGGAATATGAACGACAGTCATCCAAATAGGTTGTAATTGTCAATAAAAAGGAGGAGAACACAAAGCTCCACCTTCCCTCTCGCCCTTTGACCTCCCACTAGCTCCATTACCTTGGCAACAACGACGGGGAGGAGGAAGAAGATGAGAGGGACAAGAGAAACAGAATCCTTTCTGATATGTTCATCTCTCCCCCCCCTCCCCCTACCTACAAAGACCATAACATCATATATTACAGTGTTTTAAACGGGTCAATGTTATTTACTTCGACACTACAAGTCACGTATCATGCGCTTCTGGTTGTCATTTCACATTATATAACTCTAGCCGGGCATGAAAAACATGAGGCGTGTGACGAGAAGTGAGAAACGGTAGTGACAGGGGAACTCAGACTACAGACTCCCCCAGCCAGCCTGCCAGCCAGCCAGCCTGCCAACCAGCCAACCAGCCAGCCAGCCAGCCTGCCAGCCAGCCAGCCAGCCAACCAGCCAGCCAGCCAGCCTGCCAGCCAGCCAGCCTATAGAACAAGGTTGTAACATTCAGACCATAAAACAGTTGACATACTCTCAGACTACAGACTCCCCCAGCCAGCCAGCCTGCCAGCCAGCCTATAGAACAAGGTTGTAACATTCAGACCATAAAACAGTTGACATACTCTCAGACTACAGACTCCCCCAGCCAGCCAGCCTGCCAGCCAGCCAGCCAGCCTATAGAACAAGGTTGTAACATTCAGACCATAAAACAGTTGACATACTCTCAGACTACAGACTCCCCCAGCCAGCCAGCCTGCCAGCCAGCCAGCCAGCCTATAGAACAAGGTTGTAACATTCAGACCATAAAACAGTTGACATACTCTCAGACTACAGACTCCCCCAGCCAGCCTGCCAGCCAGCCAGCCAGCCTATAGAACAAGGTTGTAACATTCAGACCATAAAACAGTTGACATACTCTAACCACATACCAGCGTGAGTGTATATGACACTGCTGTGATACTGCAAGCTCAAAACAGTGAATGCTATTCAAACACATGTATTCCAGTTGGATAGATACTACTTCCCTGAAACCAATGACCCTACGCCAAGCAACAACAAAACAACTTCTAGCCTGATACAGCCAAGCTAGACTGCTACTGTTAGAATAGCGCAAACCAATACAACTGTGAACCCCAGAGACACACAGCAGCCATTTAAAGAAAGCCTATACTATGCCCCTACACTAGTCCAGTAGCAAAAGCCCTGTCAACACATTAGATAGCAAACCCTTTGAAACGGTATAAGCTCGCACACAGTTCCCATACGCAATTGAAAGGAATTTATTGGGAGGGAGATCAGGATCTTCTCAGAACAGGAGGGATCTCTTTTCCTGAAAACAAAGAAAGAAAAGCAGCACCTCAGGCCCAGCCCATGAAAACAAAAGGGATTCAATTAACTGTGAATGTGACTTTACATTAGTGACTATTCCACAAGAGGCCTGCTGCCCCCTTTTGGTGACTGGTGGAAAAGCAGTCTACATTTTTTTCCAAGAATTCCCCCCCCCCCCACTCTTGTAGTTATAATTTGCAGGGCAAACCAAGGCTCTGACACTTAGTAGTCCTATTGGTTTGATGATATTTCATGACATGACATAATATCTCACACTCTTTGTCAAATATGCTCTGACGACAAGCATTGTGAACTATCTTATTTCCTGGTTAAGGACCATTACAGTACACAGCATCAACATTCAACTATGAGCCAAGCTACTACTTGTCTTAATGCAAATATGCCTCCTCGCCCCTCGGAGGGGAAAATCCACAGTGCTGGCTGGGCTTAAACTCAAGCGGCTGATGTTAAGAGTTAGGCCGGGTGTTTGACCTTGTGGGACGAGGATGGGACTGCCAAGCCACGAAGAGTGTGGTAAGTGGCGTCGTGTCAAGTGCTCGAAAGTGCAATGAGGGAGATAAGAGATTGACACGTTAAAGTTACAAGTCGGACGTCAATCTGGTTGGGGGAGTGGATGGAACCATGTCTCCAAGACAACAATCTGGTTGGGGGAGTGGATGGAAACATGTCTCCAAGACAACAATCTGGTTGGGGGAGTGGATGGAAACATGTCTCCAAGACATCAATCTGATCCAATAAGGAAAAATAGCCAACAAGTGCTCAGCATATGCGGAAATGCATTCCAGGTGAAGCTGGTTGAGAGAATGCCAAGACATGGCAAATCTGTCATTAAGGCAATTTCCGAGGCCCGTAACTCTAATGAACTTATCCTCTGCAACAGAGGTAACTCTAGGTCTTCCTTTCCTGTGTCGGCTCCTCATGAGAGCCAGTTCCATCATAGCGCTTGATGGTTTTGGCGTTGCCCTTGAAGAAACTTTCAAAGTTCTTGAAATTTTCAGAATGTCTTAAAGTAATGATGGATTGTCGTTTCTCTTTGCTTATTTGAGCTGTTCTTGTAATATGCACTTGGTCATTTACCAAATAGGGGAACCTTCTGAATACCACCCCTACATTGTCACAACACAACTTATTGGCTCAAACAAATTAAGAAGGAAAGAAATTCCACAAATGTACTTTTAACAAGGCACACCTATTCATTGAAATGCATTCCAAGTGACTACCTCATGAAGCTGGTTGAGAGAATGCCAAAAGTATGCAAAGCTGTAAAGGCAAAGGGTGGCAAATATTGTTTAACACTATTTTTGGTCACTACATGATTCCCATATGTGTTATTTCATAGTTTTGATGTCTTCACTATTATTCTACAATGTAGAAAACAGTCCAAATAAAGAAAAACCCTGGAATGAGTAGGTGTGTCCAAACTTTTGACTGGTACTGTACATCCAATCAAACATATCTATTCATTAAGGATTGGTGAGAAGGAGAATATGGGTGTTAGAGTGCTTATTACGAGGAGACCTTGTTTTTGTTCATGACACCACTGATTCTAGAACAGAGTGGACATGACCCATCTCTGCCTGACAACAGAACATACAGAATTCTCTGGCATCGTCATGACACCACTGATTCTAGAACAGAGTGGACATGACCCATCTCTGCCTGACAACAGAACATACAGAATTATCTGGCATCGTCATGTCAGCCACTGATCCCAGAACAGTGACTGGCATTGTCGTGCAAGCATTAGTCAATGAGTTGATGTTGACTAGCAAAAATTGGTCTGTAAAATTGTCTATATCAAAAGCAGATATTTAATTAACATTGCACAATGAATGGATTCACATACAAGGCATAAAACAAGTTATAAGACAATATTGATATTACAAAGTACACTTCCAGGCATATAGATCCTAAGGTTAACGCAGAATACAAAGTATGAACAAAGATATACCTATTAGGCCAGAGGCCCGAGAAGCCTAGGAAATGAAAATTGATCATAAACCTTCCTCCATTGACTGTATATAGGAAAGAGAGAGAGAGAGAACAAAGGCATTTCATTCTATTTATAACATCTGAAGGTGTAACCTTTCAACCCAAAACCAACCACCATTGACCAATCAAACGATACCAAGTTAACAATAACTTAAACGCTCCCAGGCCCAATCTCCACAGGTTGTCACAATATCTAACGGCTTGTCTGGGAGATAAGAAGATTATAAATAAGTCAGAATTCATAACAGGAACCCTAAAACCCCTTTGCGTAGAGTAACTCAAAGAGTTCTCCCAGATACAGATACAAGTAACCACAGAGATCCTCCATCCATATAGACAGCTTCAGGGTCCCCTGTAGAGGACACGTTTCAGATAGACAACAGATATGGTATTGTAGTATTCTGTAATAACAGTCAGTCCTCTGGATACTGTAACAGAGAGATTCCCCTCAGAGAGGGAAGGGCTGACTAGTCCTTGGGCATTGTCCTTTTGTTCCTGGACCGTTTGCCATGCAACACCAGGTGTCAGAGACCACATAAATTAAGTCCTACAGCATTACCTAAGCTTGCTACAGGAAATGGAGGGTGAAGAGGGGTGGCTTATTCCTCTCTCTCACCTAAGACGGTTTTCTTTTTCAGCAGGATTTTTTTTCTCTCCGTCTTCTTTTTTTTGTGTTTGTAAATAGAAACCTAATCTGTGGTGAGACCTCTCATTCCCTATGAAGGGTGTAAGGGTTAGGTGAGTCCAAGTTTGAAGGAGGAGAGGGTGAAATGTCTCTCATTTTGAGGCCTGGAGGTCCATCACCAAGGAGACTGCAATCAATCTCCCCAGCTCAACTCTGCTTCTCTTCATCACATCCGAGCAACAAGTCACACGAGAACGACTCTGAGTATGTGGTGTCCATGTTTGATCTCTGATGGAGACAACCAAGAGGGTTCCCGACAGCAGAAAAAGGATACCAGAGAAGAGACTTCAAAATGCATACTTGAGCATATAGTGGATTTCCGATGAGGTATTGAGACAATATGGACATGAGCGTGGATAATATGCATGCCAGTGATGAGGTATTGAGACAATATGGACATGAGCGTGGATAATATGCATGCCAGTGATGAGGTATTGAGACAATATGGACATGAGCGTGGATAATATGCATGCCAGTGATGAGGTATTGAGACAATATGGACATGAGCGTGGATAATATGCATGCCAGTGTTGTTTCGTGTTCATTGAACCGTATGTAGATAACACACAATGGTTTATGAGACCCTCCCTTTTCAAATGAATCACTTTTTACCTACGAATTATACGAACTATTCCTCAACTAAAAACAATGAACACAGTGTAAAGCCTTCTCTCTTCTCATAGCGTTGCCTAATGCCACTGTCTAAAGTCCTGCTTTCCCTTACAGAGAGGAACGCTTCCTTTGATCAGCAAATTGTTTTTGAGGTACTCTCTGTTCTTGAATGATCTGGACCACTGAAGTGGAAACTGAATTTTCTGGCGGTGCCCAAAGCTTTTTCAGAGAAAGTAGAGAGGGGGAGGAATCGAGGGAGTAGACGAGAGAGGAAACGAGAGAGGAATCGAGAGAGGAAATGAGGGAGGAGACAAGAGAGGAAATGAGGGAGGAAACGAGGGAGGAAACGAGAGAGGAAATGAGGGAGTAGACAAGAGAGGAAACAAGGGAGGAAACGAGGGAGGAGACGAGGGAGGAAACAAGGGAGGAAACGAGAGAGGAAACGAGGGAGGAGTCGAGAGAGGAAACGAGGGAGGGGTCAAGAGAGGAAACGAGGGAGGAGACAAGAGAGGAAACGAGGGAGGAGACAAGAGAGGAAACGAGGGAGGGGTCAAGAGAGGAAACGAGGGAGGAGACAAGAGAGGAAACGAGGGAGGAGACAAGAGAGAAAACGAGGGAGGAGACAAGAGAGAAAACGAGGGAGGAACCAAATCAAAATTAAATGGAAATGACAGGAAGTGGGGGAAGTGTGAGAAATCTAAAACTACAGCCCAATTGCTCCTGACATCCTTCTGGCCAGAGTAATGGAAGTCTTTGGACGGTACAATAACAGACCATCTCTCAAATACAACAGCTCTCAACACGACTGGGAACTCAACTCGGAGGCCTATGTTATCAACCTGAACAATGGGGGGGGGGTTTCTCCGCCTTGGGAAGAAGTGAACACGTTCATGTATTAGGAGCGTAAGCAGTCTCACTTTAATGTTTAAAAAAAATGGCAGACGTAAAACACTTCTTTGTGGGGAGAATGTCACGGGGTTACTGATAAGAGACAAATGTTGCTGCCAATCAGAGCGAAATGCAGAACAACAACAAAAAGCACAGCTCCTTGTAGGGCGTCGACGTCTTCACGCGGCTGCTTCCTCGTTCTAATGTAAATGGCCCATTAACTACTGTCCTTGGCAAACTGTTTAATTCGCCGGGCTTGATCATCGTTTGATTGGATAAGTGCACACTTTCATATTCATGCATATTCATATTCATTCACTCACTTCAAATGTATGTGAATTAATTAGGATTGCCTTCCTGTGTCCTCACCAGCTATAAATAACAAACAGCCAGTGGTTTCCCATTCTGGGCCCTTTAATGTCGCTTGCGAGGGAAGGACTTGGTATTTCTCTTGGTAGGCTACATGGTTCAGAATGCCACGCAATATCAGTAGACCCTGGAGATTAGCTTGGTACAGCTGTCCAATCAGAATGCTGCTTACTGATACTGAATTCCTTTGCATTTAAATGCATCTAAAGTAGCTTTGTGTGAACTGAGTCTTGTTATGTAAAGCTAACTAGCTTTGTGTCAAATGAGTCTTGCTACATAAAGTTAACTAGCTTTGTGTCAACTGAGTCTTGTTACGTAAAGTTAACTAGCTTTGTGTCAACTGAGACTTGTTACGTAAAGCTAACTAGCTTTGTGTCAACTGAGTCTTGTTACGTAAAGTTAACTAGCTTTGTGTCAACTGAGTCTTGTTACATAAAGTTAACTAGCTTTGTGTCAACTGAGACTTGTTACGTAAAGCTAACTAGCTTTGTGTCAACTGAGTCTTGTTACGTAAAGCTAACTAGCTTTGTGTCAACTGAGTCTTGTTACGTAAAGCTAACTAGCTTTGTGTCAACTGAGACTTGTTACGTAAAGCTAACTAGCTTTGTGTCAACTGAGACTTGTTACGTAAAGCTAACTAGCTTTGTGTCAACTGAGTCTTGTTACGTAAAGCTAACTAGCTTTGTGTCAACTGAGTCTTGTTACGTAAAGCTAACTAGCTTTGTGTCAACTGAGTCTTGTTACGTAAAGTTAACTAGCTTTGTGTCAACTGAGACTTTTTACGTAAAGCTAACTAGCTTTGTGTCAACTGAGTCTTGTTACGTAAAGTTAACTAGCTTTGTGTCAACTGAGTCTTGTTACATAAAGCTAACTAGCTTTGTGTCAACTGAGTCTTGTTACATAAAGCTAACTAGCTTTGTGTCAACTGAGTCTTGTTACATAAAGCTAACTAGCTTTGTGTCAACTGAGTCTTGTTACGTAAAGTTAACTTGGACACGAACCTGATTAGGAGACACTTCTCGGGAACATAAGACACAAATAAGTCTCACACGCACACAGAGACACACACCCACACAAGAGCACACACTCACACGTCGATAATTGCATACTGCATGATAAGAAACCTTGGGTAATCCTCCCCTATAAGCATTATGAGATATACAATATGGATGATGTATGACTGGTGCATATTGAGATATACAATATTGATGTTGCATGATTGGTGCATTTTGGTGGACGTGAGAGCCTGTTCACAGTGTGTGTCTATATACTAGCCAAGTCTAAATCTACCACACTACCCACTCTAGGGACACCGGCAGGCCCTCTCGCATACCAATTAGCATTGAAAGAAAAAGGAGATTCAGGTATTTTGTTTACACCCCCCACCCCCCAAAAAATACTTTGATATCTGCTCTTGGTGCGCAAGCTCACAGTTTAAAGTGGAACAGACAGCGGCATTCTCACACATCACGGTTGAAGGAAAATCCTTGTTGGAAACTGTATGCCTATGAATTCAAATGAGTGTGGATAGAGCCTGTGGTGAGAGTACTTGTCGAATAGCGAGGGAGATTTTGACAATGGAACCCGGGAAACCAATGATTAGGCTGGGATATCTGCTTTGTGTTTGAAATATTGAGGAAGAGACTAGCTATTTTTATTGAGCCCCTGGGATGCCACATTTTGTTCTGGCCCAGCGTTAACACGCCTGCTTCAACTAATTCACCTATTTTCTAGCCCAGCACTAGCTGATTCCACTAATCAACTAATCACCAAAGCCTTTGATTAGTGCTGGGCTAGAACAACAACAAAAAAATACACTTGAGGACCCAAAGTATTTCTAACATCAAACTCCTATAACATCAGTGAGATGTTTAATACAGTTTCAACATACCACGGCTTCATCCTCAGATAGAGCATGCTCCTCATCCTGGACGGGAGAGAGTTTCGCCTGGACTTCATCCACGGTAATACTGTGGCGGGCAAACAAACAGGGGAGAAAAGGGGTTAAAAACAATGAGGGAGGGGGGCAGGAAGGAAAGAAGGGAGAGAGGGAAGGAAGGAAGGAAAGAAGGGAGAGGGAAGGAAGGAAGGAAAGAAGGGAGAGAGGGAAGGAAGGAAAGAAGGAGGGAGGGAAGGAAGGAAGGAAGGGAAGGAGGGAAGGAAGGAAGGAAGGAAGAAAGGAAGGGAAGGAAGGGAGAGAGCGAAGGAAGGAAGGAAAGAAGGGAGAGAGGGAAGGAAGGAAAGAAGGAGGGAGGGAAGGAAGGAAGGAAGGGAAGGAGGGAAGGAAGGAAGGAAGGAAGGAAGGAAGGAAGGAAGGAAGGAAGGAAGGAAGGAAGGAAGGAAGGAAGGAAGGAAGGGAGAGAGCGAAGGAAGGAAGGAAAGAAGGGAGAGAGGGAAGGAAGGAAAGAAGGAGGGAGGGAAGGAAGGAAGGAAGGGAAGGAGGGAAGGAAGGAAGGGAGAGAGGGAAGGAAGGAAGGGAGAGAGGGAAGGAAAGAAGGAAGGGAAGGAGGGAAGGAAGGGAGAGAGGGAAGGAAGGAGTGAGTGAGTGAGTGAGTGAGTGAGTGAGTGAGTGAGTGAGTGAGTGAGTGAGCTAGAAAAAAAGTAAAGAAAGAGAGAAATAAAGAATGAAAGGAAAGAAGAGAAGCAAATAAGAAAGAAAACAGGAAGGGCGGAAGATGGGAGACATCGAGATGGGGATCCACTATTATGTGCATTGATACAGTACTGATTGACAATTCCAAACAGACACAGATACTGTGGAATAGATGGAGGGAAAGCTACAGAGCCAGATGCCTGTGTGTGATTCTCTTACTCTGGCTGGAGAAGAGGTGGGTGTCTAGCTTGGAGTGGAGCTCTCTGTTATACTCTACAGTGGCGCAGGGTGATTATCCCACTCTCTCTCTTCACAGCACCCCAACCTTTGATCAACTCTCCATGTCAAGGCCTCCACTAAGAGATGGCCATTGGATAAAAGGAGAGAGGAGGCTACCGAAAAGGATGCATGTCTCTCCAATTTCAAAGTCAGTTGTTGCAACCCCTTGTGCAGCTTTAGTAAATGTGAGGTTGCCACTAGAAGGAGAAAACATTTTGAAAGTCTATTGCTGATGCATTCCATGGTCACACATGAAACTCCTAACAGTGAGTGATATGTATCTTTCAGAGGGCACAAAGCCACGCACTCACTCATTTAAACAATCTCTCAGTCTTTCACTCACTCACAGACACACACAACCCTCTCTTGAGTGAACACTTAGCTCCCTCTGCCAGGTGTCTACACTGTTTCAGGGGCAGGGGTGTCAAACTCATTTTGCCTCCGCGCCTCATTTGGGTCCAGAGAGCCACCGTACTTAAAATGTGTTGTATTTCCTCGCCGCCAAAAATTTGCTCCTTGAACTGTCTAGATTTCATTTGAGTGACTGTTAGCTGTTAGCAATCTGGATTATAAGAGATAATAAATGCCGATTATTATTTCTACACAGGGTATAGTGTCTTACAGTAGATCATGTTATCTACTACAGGAAACATGGAGGGGATAGTGTCTTACAGTAGGTCAGGTTATCTACTACAGGAAACATGGAGGGTATAGTGTCGTAGGTCAGGTGATCTACTACAGGAAACATGGAGGGTATAGTGTCTTACAGTAGATCAGGTGATCTACTACAGGAAACATGGAGGGTATAGTGTTGTAGGTCAGGTTATCTACTACAGGAAACATGGAGGGTATAGTGTCTTACAGTAGGTCAGGTAATCTACTACAGGAAACATGGAGGGTATAGTGACGTAGGTCAGGTGATCTACTACAGGAAACATGGAGGGTATAGTGTTGTAGGTCAGGTGATCTACTACAGGAAACATGGAGGGTATAGTGTTGTAGGTCAGGTAATCTACTACAGGAAACATGGAGGGTATAGTGTCTTACAGTAGATCATGTTATCTACTACAGGAAACATGGAGGGTATAGTGACGTAGGTCAGGTTATATACTACAGGAAACATGGAGGGTATAGTGTCTTACAGTAGATCAGGTGATCTACTACAGGAAACATGGAGGGTATAGTGACGTAGATCAGGTTATATACTACAGGAAACATGGAGGGTATAGTGTCGTAGGTCAGGTGATCTACTACAGGAAACATGGAGGGTATAGTGTTGTAGGTCAGGTAATCTACTACAGGAAACATGGAGGGTATAGTGACGTAGGTCAGGTGATCTACTACAGGAAACATGGAGGGTATAGTGTCGTAGGTCAGGTTATCTACTACAGGAAACATGGAGGGTATAGTGTCGTAGGTCAGGTTATCTACTACAGGAAACATGGAGGGTATAGTGTCTTACAGTAGATCAGGTGATCTACTACAGGAAACATGGAGGGTATAGTGTCTTACAGTAGATCATGTTATCTACTACAGGAAACATGGAGGGTATAGTGTCGTAGGTCAGGTGATCTACTACAGGAAACATGGAGGGTATAGTGTCTTACAGTAGATCAGGTGATCTACTACAGGAAACATGGAGGGTATAGTGTCTTACAGTAGATCATGTTATCTACTACAGGAAACATGGAGGGTATAGTGTCGTAGGTCAGGTGATCTACTACAGGAAACATGGAGGGTATAGTGACGTAGATCAGGTTATCTACTACAGGAAACATGGAGGGTATAGTGTTGTAGGTCAGGTGATCTACTACAGGAAACATGGAGGGTATAGTGTTGTAGGTCAGGTGATCTACTACAGGAAACATGGAGGGTATAGTGTTGTAGGTCAGGTAATCTACTACAGGAAACATGGAGGGTATAGTGTCTTACAGTAGATCATGTTATCTACTACAGGAAACATGGAGGGTATAGTGTCTTACAGTAGATCATGTTATCTACTACAGGAAACATGGAGGGTATAGTGTCTTACAGTAGATCAGGTGATCTACTACAGGAAACATGGAGGGTATAGTGACGTAGATCAGGTTATATACTACAGGAAACATGGAGGGTATAGTGTCGTAGGTCAGGTGATCTACTACAGGAAACATGGAGGGTATAGTGTCGTAGGTCAGGTGATCTACTACAGGAAACATGGAGGGTATAGTGTTGTAGGTCAGGTAATCTACTACAGGAAACATGGAGGGTATAGTGACGTAGGTCAGGTGATCTACTACAGGAAACATGGAGGGTATAGTGTCGTAGGTCAGGTTATCTACTACAGGAAACATGGAGGGTATAGTGTCTTACAGTAGATCAGGTGATCTACTACAGGAAACATGGAGGGTATAGTGTCTTACAGTAGATCATGTTATCTACTACAGGAAACATGGAGGGTATAGTGTCGTAGGTCAGGTGATCTAATACAGGAAACATGGAGGGTATAGTGTCTTACAGTAGATCAGGTGATCTACTACAGGAAACATGGAGGGTATAGTGTCTTACAGTAGATCATGTTATCTACTACAGGAAACATGGAGGGTATAGTGTCGTAGGTCAGGTGATCTACTACAGGAAACATGGAGGGTATAGTGTTGTAGGTCAGGTAATCTACTACAGGAAACATGGAGGGTATAGTGACGTAGGTCAGGTGATCTACTACAGGAAACATGGAGGGTATAGTGTCGTAGGTCAGGTTATCTACTACAGGAAACATGGAGGGTATAGTGTCTTACAGTAGGTCAGGTAATCTACTACAGGAAACATGGAGGGTATAGTGTCGTAGGTCAGGTTATCTACTACAGGAAACATGGAGGGTATAGTGTCTTACAGTAGGTCAGGTAATCTACTACAGGAAACATGGAGGGTATAGTGTCGTAGGTCAGGTTATCTACTACAGGAAACATGGAGGGTATGGTGACGTAGGTCAGGTGATCTACTATAGAAAACATGGAGGGTATAGTGTCGTAGGTCAGGTTATCTACTACAGGAAACATGGAGGGTATAGTGTCTTACAGTAGGTCAGGTAATCTACTACAGGAAACATGGAGGGTATAGTGACGTAGGTCAGGTGATCTACTACAGGAAACATGGAGGGTATAGTGTCGTAGGTCAGGGTATCTACTACAGGAAACATGGAGGGTATAGTGACGTAGATCAGGTTATATACTACAGGAAACATGGAGGGTATAGTGTCGTAGATCAGGTTATCTACTACAGGAAACATGGAGGGTATAGTGACGTAGGTCAGGTGATCTACTACAGGAAACATGGAGGGTATAGTGTCGTAGATCAGGTTATCTACTACAGGAAACATGGAGGATATAGTGTCGTAGGTCAGGTGATCTACTACAGGAAACATGGAGGGTATAGTGTCGTAGATCAGGTTATATACTACAGGAAACATGGAGGGTATAGTGACAGGTTATAGATCAGGTTATATACTAGGTCAGGGAAACATGGAGGGTATAGTGACGTTAGGTCAGGTTATATACTACAGGAAACATGGAGGGTATAGTGACGTTAATCAGGTTATATACTACAGGAAACATGGAGGGTATAGTGACGTAGGTCAGGTTATCTACTACAGGAAACATGGAGGGTATAGTGTCGTAGGTCAGGTGATCTACTACAGGAAACATGGAGGGTATAGTGTCGTAGGTCAGGTGATCTACTACAGGAAACATGGAGGGTATAGTGTCGTAGGTCAGGTGATCTACTACAGGAAACATGGAGGTTATAGTGTCGTAGGTCAGGTGACCTACTACAGGAAACATGGAGGGTATAGTGTCTTACAGTAGATCAGGTGATCTACTACAGGAAACATGGAGGGTATAGGTGTAGGTCAGGTTATCTACTACAGGAAACATGGAGGGTATAGTGTCTTACAGTAGGTCAGGTAATCTACTACAGGAAACATGGAGGGTATAGTGACGTAGGTCAGGTGATCTACTACAGGAAACATGGAGGGTATAGTGTTGTAGGTCAGGTGATCTACTACAGGAAACATGGAGGGTATAGTGTTGTAGGTCAGGTAATCTACTACAGGAAACATGGAGGGTATAGTGTCTTACAGTAGATCATGTTATCTACTACAGGAAACATGGAGGGTATAGTGACGTAGGTCAGGTTATATACTACAGGAAACATGGAGGGTATAGTGTCTTACAGTAGATCAGGTGATCTACTAACAGAAACATGGAGGGTATAGTGACGTAGATCAGGTTATATACTACAGGAAACATGGAGGGTATAGTGTCGTAGGTCAGGTGATCTACTACAGGAAACATGGAGGGTATAGTGTTGTAGGTCAGGTAATCTACTACAGGAAACATGGAGGGTATAGTGACGTAGGTCAGGTGATCTACTACAGGAAACATGGAGGGTATTGTGTCGTAGGTCAGGTTATCTACTACAGGAAACATGGAGGGTATAGTGTCTTACAGTAGATCAGGTGATCTACTACAGGAAACATGGAGGGTATAGTGTCTTACAGTAGATCATGTTATCTACTACAGGAAACATGGAGGGTATAGTGTCGTAGGTCAGGTGATCTACTACAGGAAACATGGAGGGTATAGTGTCTTACAGTAGATCAGGTGATCTACTACAGGAAACATGGAGGGTATAGTGTCTTACAGTAGATCATGTTATCTACTACAGGAAACATGGAGGGTATAGTGTCGTAGGTCAGGTGATCTACTACAGGAAACATGGAGGGTATAGTGACGTAGATCAGGTTATCTACTACAGGAAACATGGAGGGTATAGTGTCTTACAGTAGGTCAGGTAATCTACTACAGGAAACATGGAGGGTATAGTGACGTAGGTCAGGTGATCTACTACAGGAAACATGGAGGGTATAGTGTTGTAGGTCAGGTGATCTACTACAGGAAACATGGAGGGTATAGTGTTGTAGGTCAGGTGATCTACTACAGGAAACATGGAGGGTATAGTGTTGTAGGTCAGGTAATCTACTACAGGAAACATGGAGGGTATAGTGTCTTACAGTAGATCATGTTATCTACTACAGGAAACATGGAGGGTATAGTGTCTTACAGTAGATCATGTTATCTACTACAGGAAACATGGAGGGTATAGTGTCTTACAGTAGATCATGTTATCTACTACAGGAAACATGGAGGGTATAGTGTCTTACAGTAGATCAGGTGATCTACTACAGGAAACATGGAGGGTATAGTGTTGTAGGTCAGGTGATCTACTACAGGAAACATGGAGGGTATAGTGTTGTAGGTCAGGTGATCTACTACAGGAAACATGGAGGGTATAGTGTTGTAGGTCAGGTAATCTACTACAGGAAACATGGAGGGTATAGTGTCTTACAGTAGATCATGTTATCTACTACAGGAAACATGGAGGGTATAGTGTCTTACAGTAGATCATGTTATCTACTACAGGAAACATGGAGGGTATAGTGTCTTACAGTAGATCATGTTATCTACTACAGGAAACATGGAGGGTATAGTGTCTTACAGTAGATCATGTTATCTACTACAGGAAACATGGAGGGTATAGTGACGTAGGTCAGGTTATATACTACAGGAAACATGGAGGGTATAGTGTCTTACAGTAGATCAGGTGATCTACTACAGGAAACATGGAGGGTATAGTGACGTAGATCAGGTTATATACTACAGGAAACATGGAGGGTATAGTGTCGTAGGTCAGGTGATCTACTACAGGAAACATGGAGGGTATAGTGTCGTAGGTCAGGTGATCTACTACAGGAAACATGGAGGGTATAGTGTTGTAGGTCAGGTAATCTACTACAGGAAACATGGAGGGTATAGTGACGTAGGTCAGGTGATCTACTACAGGAAACATGGAGGGTATAGTGTCGTAGGTCAGGTTATCTACTACAGGAAACATGGAGGGTATAGTGTCTTACAGTAGATCAGGTGATCTACTACAGGAAACATGGAGGGTATAGTGTCTTACAGTAGATCATGTTATCTACTACAGGAAACATGGAGGGTATAGTGTCGTAGGTCAGGTTATCTACTACAGGAAACATGGAGGGTATAGTGTCTTACAGTAGGTCAGGTAATCTACTACAGGAAACATGGAGGGTATAGTGACGTAGGTCAGGTGATCTACTACAGGAAACATGGAGGGTATAGTGTCGTAGGTCAGGGTATCTACTACAGGAAACATGGAGGGTATAGTGACGTAGATCAGGTTATATACTACAGGAAACATGGAGGGTATAGTGTCGTAGATCAGGTTATCTACTACAGGAAACATGGAGGGTATAGTGACGTAGGTCAGGTGATCTACTACAGGAAACATGGAGGGTATAGTGTCGTAGATCAGGTTATCTACTACAGGAAACATGGAGGATATAGTGTCGTAGGTCAGGTGATCTACTACAGGAAACATGGAGGGTATAGTGTCGTAGATCAGGTTATATACTACAGGAAACATGGAGGGTATAGTGACGTAGATCAGGTTATATACTACAGGAAACATGGAGGGTATAGTGACGTAGGTCAGGTTATATACTACAGGAAACATGGAGGGTATAGTGACGTTAATCAGGTTATATACTACAGGAAACATGGAGGGTATAGTGACGTAGGTCAGGTTATATACGACAGGAAACATGGAGGGTATAGTGTCGTAGGTCAGGTGATCTACTACAGGAAACATGGAGGGTATAGTGTCGTAGGTCAGGTGATCTACTACAGGAAACATGGAGGGTATAGTGTCGTAGGTCAGGTGATCTACTACAGGAAACATGGAGGTTATAGTGTCGTAGGTCAGGTGACCTACTACAGGAAACATGGAGGGTATAGTGTCTTACAGTAGATCAGGTGATCTACTACAGGAAACATGGAGGGTATAGTGTTGTAGGTCAGGTTATCTACTACAGGAAACATGGAGGGTATAGTGTCTTACAGTAGGTCAGGTAATCTACTACAGGAAACATGGAGGGTATAGTGACGTAGGTCAGGTGATCTACTACAGGAAACATGGAGGGTATAGTGTTGTAGGTCAGGTGATCTACTACAGGAAACATGGAGGGTATAGTGTTGTAGGTCAGGTAATCTACTACAGGAAACATGGAGGGTATAGTGTCTTACAGTAGATCATGTTATCTACTACAGGAAACATGGAGGGTATAGTGACGTAGGTCAGGTTATATACTACAGGAAACATGGAGGGTATAGTGTCTTACAGTAGATCAGGTGATCTACTAACAGAAACATGGAGGGTATAGTGACGTAGATCAGGTTATATACTACAGGAAACATGGAGGGTATAGTGTCGTAGGTCAGGTGATCTACTACAGGAAACATGGAGGTATAGTGTTGTAGGTCAGGTAATCTACTACAGGAAACATGGAGGGTATAGTGACGTAGGTCAGGTGATCTACTACAGGAAACATGGAGGGTATTGTGTCGTAGGTCAGGTTATCTACTACAGGAAACATGGAGGGTATAGTGTCTTACAGTAGATCAGGTGATCTACTACAGGAAACATGGAGGGTATAGTGTCTTACAGTAGATCATGTTATCTACTACAGGAAACATGGAGGGTATAGTGTCGTAGGTCAGGTGATCTACTACAGGAAACATGGAGGGTATAGTGTCTTACAGTAGATCAGGTGATCTACTACAGGAAACATGGAGGGTATAGTGTCTTACAGTAGATCATGTTATCTACTACAGGAAACATGGAGGGTATAGTGGTAGGTCAGGTGATCTACTACAGGAAACATGGAGGGTATAGTCGTAGATCAGGTTATCTACTACAGGAAACATGGAGGGTATAGTGTCTTACAGTAGGTCAGGTAATCTACTACAGGAAACATGGAGGGTATAGTGACGAGGTCAGGTGATCTACTACAGGAAACATGGAGGGTATAGTGTTGTAGGTCAGGTGATCTACTACAGGAAACATGGAGGGTATAGTGTTGTAGGTCAGGTGATCTACTACAGGAAACATGGAGGGTATAGTGTTGTAGGTCAGGTAATCTACTACAGGAAACATGGAGGGTATAGTGTCTTACAGTAGATCATGTTATCTACTACAGGAAACATGGAGGGTATAGTGTCTTACAGTAGATCATGTTATCTACTACAGGAAACATGGAGGGTATAGTGTCTTACAGTAGATCATGTTATCTACTACAGGAAACATGGAGGGTATAGTGTCTTACAGTAGATCAGGTGATCTACTACAGGAAACATGGAGGGTATAGTGTTGTAGGTCAGGTGATCTACTACAGGAAACATGGAGGGTATAGTGTTGTAGGTCAGGTGATCTACTACAGGAAACATGGAGGGTATAGTGTTGTAGGTCAGGTAATCTACTACAGGAAACATGGAGGGTATAGTGTCTTACAGTAGATCATGTTATCTACTACAGGAAACATGGAGGGTATAGTGTCTTACAGTAGATCATGTTATCTACTACAGGAAACATGGAGGGTATAGTGTCTTACAGTAGATCATGTTATCTACTACAGGAAACATGGAGGGTATAGTGTCTTACAGTAGATCATGTTATCTACTACAGGAAACATGGAGGGTATAGTGACGTAGGTCAGGTTATATACTACAGGAAACATGGAGGGTATAGTGTCTTACAGTAGATCAGGTGATCTACTACAGGAAACATGGAGGGTATAGTGACGTAGATCAGGTTATATACTACAGGAAACATGGAGGGTATAGTGTCGTAGGTCAGGTGATCTACTACAGGAAACATGGAGGGTATAGTGTCGTAGGTCAGGTGATCTACTACAGGAAACATGGAGGGTATAGTGTTGTAGGTCAGGTAATCTACTACAGGAAACATGGAGGGTATAGTGACGTAGGTCAGGTGATCTACTACAGGAAACATGGAGGGTATAGTGTCGTAGGTCAGGTTATCTACTACAGGAAACATGGAGGGTATAGTGTCTTACAGTAGATCAGGTGATCTACTACAGGAAACATGGAGGGTATAGTGTCTTACAGTAGATCATGTTATCTACTACAGGAAACATGGAGGGTATAGTGTCGTAGGTCAGGTGATCTACTACAGGAAACATGGAGGGTATAGTGTCTTACAGTAGATCAGGTGATCTACTACAGGAAACATGGAGGGTATAGTGTCTTACAGTAGATCATGTTATCTACTACAGGAAACATGGAGGGTATAGTGTCGTAGGTCAGGTGATCTACTACAGGAAACATGGAGGGTATAGTGTCGTAGGTCAGGTGATCTACTACAGGAAACATGGAGGGTATAGTGTCGTAGATCAGGTGATCTACTACAGGAAACATGGAGGGTATAGTGTCGTAGGTCAGGTGATCTACTACAGGAAACATGGAGGGTATAGTGTCGTAGGTCAGGTGATCTACTACAGGAAACATGGAGGGTATAGTGTCGTAGATCAGGTTATATACTTCAGGAAACATGGAGGGTATAGTGACGTAGATCGGGTTATATACTACAGGAAACATGGAGGGTATAGTGACGTTGATCAGGTTATATACTACAGGAAACATGGAGGGTATAGTGACGTAGATCAGGTTATATACTACAGGAAACATGGAGGGTATAGTGACGTAGGTCAGGTTATATACTACAGGAAACATGGAGGGTATAGTGATGTTGATCAGGTTATATACTACAGGAAACATGGAGGGTATAGTGACGTAGGTCAGGTTATATACGACAGGAAACATGGAGGGTATAGTGTCGTAGGTCAGGTGATCTACAACAGGAAACATGGAGGGTATAGTGTCGTAGGTCAGGTGATCTACTACAGGAAACATGGAGGGTATAGTGTCGTAGGTCAGGTGATCTACTACAGGAAACATGGAGGGTATAGTGTCGTAGGTCAGGTGATCTACTACAGGAAACATGGAGGGTAATAGTGTCGTAGATCAGGTTATATACTACAGGAAACATGGAGGGTATAGTGTCTTACAGTAGATCAGGTTATCTACTACAGGAAACATGGAGGGTATAGTGTCTTACAGTAGGTCAGGTGATCTACTACAGGAAACATGGAGGGTATAGTGTCGTAGGTCAGGTGATCTACTACAGGAAACATGGAGGGTATAGTGTCGTAGGTCAGGTGATCTACTACAGGAAACATGGAGGGTATAGTGACGTAGATCAGGTTATATACTACAGGAAACATGGAGGGTATAGTGTCGTAGATCAGGTTATCTACTACAGGAAACATGGAGGGTATAGTGACGTAGGTCAGGTGATCTACTACAGGAAACATGGAGGGTATAGTGTCGTAGATCAGGTTATCTACTACAGGAAACATGGAGGGTATAGTGTTGTAGGTCAGGTGATCTACTACAGGAAACATGGAGGGTATAGTGTCGTAGATCAGGTTATATACTACAGGAAACATGGAGGGTATAGTGACGTAGATCAGGTTATATACTACAGGAAACATGGAGGGTATAGTGACGTAGGTCAGGTTATATACTACAGGAAACATGGAGGGTATAGTGACGTTGATCAGGTTATATACTACAGGAAACATGGAGGGTATAGTGACGTAGGTCAGGTTATATACGACAGGAAACATGGAGGGTATAGTGTCGTAGGTCAGGTGATCTACTACAGGAAACATGGAGGGTATAGTGTCGTAGGTCAGGTGATCTACTACAGGAAACATGGAGGGTATAGTGTCGTAGGTCAGGTGATCTACTACAGGAAACATGGAGGGTATAGTGTCGTAGGTCAGGTGATCTACTACAGGAAACATGGAGGGTAATAGTGTCGTAGATCAGGTTATATACTACAGGAAACATGGAGGGTATAGTGTCTTACAGTAGATCAGGTTATCTACTACAGGAAACATGGAGGGTATAGTGTCGTAGGTCAGGTGATATACTACAGGAAACATGGAGGGTATAGTGTCTTACAGTAGGTCAGGTGATATACTACAGGAAACATGGAGGGTCTAGTGTCTTACAGTAAATCAGGTTATATACTACAGGAAACATGGAGGGTATAGTGTCTTACAGTAGGTCAGGTGATCTACTACAGGAAACATGGAGGGTATAGTGTCGTAGATCAGGTTATATACTACATGAAACATGGAGGGTATAGTGTCGTAGATCAGGTTATATACTACAGGAAACATGGAGGGTATAGTGACGTAGATCAGGTTATATACTACAGGAAACATGGAGGGTATAGTGTCGTAGATCAGGTTATATACTACAGGAAACATGGAGGGTATAGTGACGTAGGTCAGGTTATATACTACAGGAAACATGGAGGGTATAGTGACGTAGATCAGGTTATATACTACAGGAAACATGGAGGGTATAGTGACGTAGGTCAGGTTATATACGACAGGAAACATGGAGGGTATAGTGTCGTAGGTCAGGTGATCTACTACAGGAAACATGGAGGGTATAGTGTCGTAGGTCAGGTGATCTACTACAGGAAACATGGAGGGTATAGTGTCGTAGGTCAGGTGATCTACTACAGGAAACATGGAGGGTATAGTGACGTAGGTCAGGTTATCTACTACAGGAAACATGGAGGGTATAGTGTCGTAGGTCAGGTGATCTACTACAGGAAACATGGAGGGTATAGTGTCGTAGGTCAGGTGATCTACTACAGGAAACATGGAGGGTATAGTGACGTAGATCAGGTTATCTACTACAGGAAACATGGAGGGTATAGTGTCGTAGGTCAGGTGATCTACTACAGGAAACATGGAGGGTATAGTGTCGTAGGTCAGGTGATCTACTACAGGAAACATGGAGGGTATAGTGTCGTAGGTCAGGTGATCTACTACAGGAAACATGGAGGGTATAGTGTCGTAGATCAGGTGATCTACTACAGGAAACATGGAGGGTATAGTGTCGTAGGTCAGGTGATCTACTACAGGAAACATGGAGGGTATAGTGTCGTAGGTCAGGTGATCTACTACAGGAAACATGGAGGGTATAGTGTCGTAGATCAGGTTATATACTTCAGGAAACATGGAGGGTATAGTGACGTAGATCAGGTTATATACTACAGGAAACATGGAGGGTATAGTGTCGTAGGTCAGGTTATATACGACAGGAAACATGGAGGGTATAGTGTCTTACAGTAGGTCAGGTAATCTACTACAGGAAACATGGAGGGTATAGTGACGTAGGTCAGGTGATCTACTACAGGAAACATGGAGGGTATAGTGACGTAGGTCAGGTTATATACTACAGGAAACATGGAGGGTATAGTGTCTTACAGTAGATCAGGTGATCTACTACAGGAAACATGGAGGGTATAGTGACGTAGATCAGGTTATATACTACAGGAAACATGGAGGGTATAGTGTCGTAGGTCAGGTGATCTACTACAGGAAACATGGAGGTTATAGTGTTGTAGGTCAGGTAATCTACTACAGGAAACATGGAGGGTATAGTGACGTAGGTCAGGTGATCTACTACAGGAAACATGGAGGGTATAGTGTCGTAGGTCAGGTTATCTACTACAGGAAACATGGAGGGTATAGTGTCTTACATGGAGGGTATAGTGTCTTAGTAGATCAGGGATCTACTACAGGAAACATGGAGGGTATAGTGTACAGGTGATCTACTACAGGAAACATGGAGGGTATAGTGTCGTAGGTCAGGTGATCTACTACAGGAAACATGGAGGGTATAGTGTCTTACAGTAGATCAGGTGATCTACTACAGGAAACATGGAGGGTATAGTGTCTTACAGTAGATCATGTTATCTACTACAGGAAACATGGAGGGTATAGTGTCGTAGGTCAGGTGATCTACTACAGGAAACATGGAGGGTATAGTGACGTAGATCAGGTTATCTACTACAGGAAACATGGAGGGTATAGTGTCTTACAGTAGGTCAGGTAATCTACTACAGGAAACATGGAGGGTATAGTGACGTAGGTCAGGTGATCTACTACAGGAAACATGGAGGGTATAGTGTTGTAGGTCAGGTGATCTACTACAGGAAACATGGAGGGTATAGTGTTGTAGGTCAGGTGATCTACTACAGGAAACATGGAGGGTATAGTGTTGTAGGTCAGGTAATCTACTACAGGAAACATGGAGGGTATAGTGTCTTACAGTAGATCATGTTATCTACTACAGGAAACATGGAGGGTATAGTGTCTTACAGTAGATCATGTTATCTACTACAGGAAACATGGAGGGTATAGTGTCTTACAGTAGATCATGTTATCTACTACAGGAAACATGGAGGGTATAGTGTCTTACAGTAGATCATGTTATCTACTACAGGAAACATGGAGGGTATAGTGTCTTACAGTAGATCAGGTGATCTACTACAGGAAACATGGAGGGTATAGTGTTGTAGGTCAGGTGATCTACTACAGGAAACATGGAGGGTATAGTGTTGTAGGTCAGGTAATCTACTACAGGAAACATGGAGGGTATAGTGTCTTACAGTAGATCATGTTATCTACTACAGGAAACATGGAGGGTATAGTGTCTTACAGTAGATCATGTTATCTACTACAGGAAACATGGAGGGTATAGTGTCTTACAGTAGATCATGTTATCTACTACAGGAAACATGGAGGGTATAGTGTCTTACAGTAGATCATGTTATCTACTACAGGAAACATGGAGGGTATAGTGACGTAGGTCAGGTTATATACTACAGGAAACATGGAGGGTATAGTGTCTTACAGTAGATCAGGTGATCTACTACAGGAAACATGGAGGGTATAGTGACGTAGATCAGGTTATATACTACAGGAAACATGGAGGGTATAGTGTCGTAGGTCAGGTGATCTACTACAGGAAACATGGAGGGTATAGTGTCGTAGGTCAGGTGATCTACTACAGGAAACATGGAGGGTATAGTGTTGTAGGTCAGGTAATCTACTACAGGAAACATGGAGGGTATAGTGACGTAGGTCAGGTGATCTACTACAGGAAACATGGAGGGTATAGTGTCGTAGGTCAGGTTATCTACTACAGGAAACATGGAGGGTATAGTGTCTTACAGTAGATCAGGTGATCTACTACAGGAAACATGGAGGGTATAGTGTCTTACAGTAGATCATGTTATCTACTACAGGAAACATGGAGGGTATAGTGTCGTAGGTCAGGTGATCTACTACAGGAAACATGGAGGGTATAGTGTCTTACAGTAGATCAGGTGATCTACTACAGGAAACATGGAGGGTATAGTGTCTTACAGTAGATCATGTTATCTACTACAGGAAACATGGAGGGTATAGTGTCGTAGGTCAGGTGATCTACTACAGGAAACATGGAGGGTATAGTGTCGTAGGTCAGGTGATCTACTACAGGAAACATGGAGGGTATAGTGTCGTAGATCAGGTGATCTACTACAGGAAACATGGAGGGTATAGTGTCGTAGGTCAGGTGATCTACTACAGGAAACATGGAGGGTATAGTGTCGTAGGTCAGGTGATCTACTACAGGAAACATGGAGGGTATAGTGTCGTAGATCAGGTTATATACTTCAGGAAACATGGAGGGTATAGTGACGTAGATCAGGTTATATACTACAGGAAACATGGAGGGTATAGTGACGTTGATCAGGTTATATACTACAGGAAACATGGAGGGTATAGTGACGTAGATCAGGTTATATACTACAGGAAACATGGAGGGTATAGTGACGTAGGTCAGGTTATATACTACAGGAAACATGGAGGGTATAGTGATGTTGATCAGGTTATATACTACAGGAAACATGGAGGGTATAGTGACGTAGGTCAGGTTATATACGACAGGAAACATGGAGGGTATAGTGTCGTAGGTCAGGTGATCTACTACAGGAAACATGGAGGGTATAGTGTCGTAGGTCAGGTGATCTACTACAGGAAACATGGAGGGTATAGTGTCGTAGGTCAGGTGATCTACTACAGGAAACATGGAGGGTATAGTGTCGTAGGTCAGGTGATCTACTACAGGAAACATGGAGGGTAATAGTGTCGTAGATCAGGTTATATACTACAGGAAACATGGAGGGTATAGTGTCTTACAGTAGATCAGGTTATCTACTACAGGAAACATGGAGGGTATAGTGTCTTACAGTAGGTCAGGTTATATACTACAGGAAACATGGAGGGTATAGTGTCTTACAGTAGATCAGGTTATATACTACAGGAAACATGGAGGGTATAGTGTCTTACAGTAGATCAGGTTATATACTACAGGAAACATGGAGGGTATAGTGTCTTACAGTAGATCAGGTTATCTACTACAGGAAACATGGAGGGTATAGTGTCGTAGGTCAGGTGATCTACTACAGGAAACATGGAGGGTATAGTGTCGTAGGTCAGGTGATCTACTACAGGAAACATGGAGGGTCTAGTGACGTAGATCAGGTGATCTACTACAGGAAACATGGAGGGTATAGTGTCTTACAGTAGGTCAGGTGATCTACTACAGGAAACATGGAGGGTATAGTGTCGTAGATCAGGTTATATACTACAGGAAACATGGAGGGTATAGTGTCGTAGATCAGGTTATATACTACAGGAAACATGGAGGGTATAGTGACGTAGATCAGGTTATATACTACAGGAAACATGGAGGGTATAGTGTCGTAGATCAGGTTATATACTACAGGAAACATGGAGGGTATAGTGACGTAGGTCAGGTTATATACTACAGGAAACATGGAGGGTATAGTGACGTAGATCAGGTTATATACTACAGGAAACATGGAGGGTATAGTGACGTAGGTCAGGTTATATACGACAGGAAACATGGAGGGTATAGTGTCGTAGGTCAGGTGATCTACTACAGGAAACATGGAGGGTATAGTGTCGTAGGTCAGGTGATCTACTACAGGAAACATGGAGGGTATAGTGTCGTAGGTCAGGTGATCTACTACAGGAAACATGGAGGGTATAGTGACGTAGATCAGGTTATCTACTACAGGAAACATGGAGGGTATAGTGTCGTAGGTCAGGTGATCTACTACAGGAAACATGGAGGGTATAGTGTCGTAGGTCAGGTGATCTACTACAGGAAACATGGAGGGTATAGTGACGTAGATCAGGTTATATACTACAGGAAACATGGAGGGTATAGTGTCGTAGGTCAGGTGATCTACTACAGGAAACATGGAGGGTATAGTGTCGTAGGTCAGGTGATCTACTACAGGAAACATGGAGGGTATAGTGTCGTAGGTCAGGTGATCTACTACAGGAAACATGGAGGGTATAGTGTCGTAGATCAGGTGATCTACTACAGGAAACATGGAGGGTATAGTGTCGTAGGTCAGGTGATCTACTACAGGAAACATGGAGGGTATAGTGTCGTAGGTCAGGTGATCTACTACAGGAAACATGGAGGGTATAGTGTCGTAGATCAGGTTATATACTTCAGGAAACATGGAGGGTATAGTGACGTAGATCAGGTTATATACTACAGGAAACATGGAGGGTATAGTGTCGTAGGTCAGGTTATATACGACAGGAAACATGGAGGGTATAGTGTCTTACAGTAGGTCAGGTAATCTACTACAGGAAACATGGAGGGTATAGTGACGTAGATCAGGTTATATACTACAGGAAACATGGAGGGTATAGTGACGTAGGTCAGGTTATATACGACAGGAAACATGGAGGGTATAGTGTCGTAGGTCAGGTGATCTACTACAGGAAACATGGAGGGTATAGTGTCGTAGGTCAGGTGATCTACTACAGGAAACATGGAGGGTATAGTGTCTTACAGTAGATCAGGTTATCTACTACAGGAAACATGGAGGGTATAGTGTCGTAGGTCAGGTGATCTACTACAGAAAACATGGAGGGTATAGTGACATAGATCAGGTTATCTACTACAGGAAACATGGAGGGTATAGTGTCGTAGGTCAGGTGATCTACTACAGGAAACATGGAGGGTATAGTGACGTAGGTCAGGTTATCTACTACAGGAAACATGGAGGGTATAGTGTCATAGGTCAGGTGATCTACTACAGGAAACATGGAGGGTATAGTGACGTAGGTCAGGTTATCTACTACAGGAAACATGGAGGGTATAGTGACGTAGATCAGGTTATCTACTACAGGAAACATAGAGGGTATAGTGTCGTAGGTCAGGTGATCTACTACAGGAAACATGGAGGGTATAGTGACGTAGATCAGGTTATATACTACAGGAAACATGGAGGGTATAGTGTCGTAGATCAGGTTATATACTACAGGAAACATGGAGGGTATAGTGACGTAGATCAGGTTATATACTACAGGAAACATGGAGGGTATAGTGTCGTAGATCAGGTTATATACTGCTGACGACACACATACACACAGACAAAGGGGGGAGGGGGGGGGGGTCAAACCTACAACCCGTTGCTGTGCCGTGGTTTGTTTCCAATAGCATTTGTTACACACTATTTATAAGCAGCACTACAGGTACCAGTTAATCCTGCACTGGGCTGCCAGCTGTCGGCACTGGGACTCGTTTGTGTGTGTGGTACTTATGAAGGCTTAGGGCAACATAACACAGAGAAGCAGAAACCCACCCAGGAGCCTACGATACATGTTTAGACAACGCTAAGACAACGCTAAGACCACGTTTAGAAGAAGAAGAAAAAGACCAAAGTTAAGCATGTTCCTTATCTTATATGATATGGCATTACCATGTCTAAACCAAAAGAAAGATGTCTGCTTTCAGATTCCCTTTTTGAACTGGTAAAACCACAAATCCACGAATCTAAACCCTTCCTATTGGAGGGAACCTTCATGCTGGGGGGGGGGGGGGGGTCATTTTTTTACATTTTATTACATTCCTATTTATTTCAGAGGGGGAATCGAAGTTCTTAATTACTAACGATAACGGAATAAATATATAACACACATGAGATAGGGTGCAATTATCGCTGAATTTGCATATAATGATATATTCCTATCAAAAGGATTAAGAAAAGTGTAGCGTTTCAGGGTGACTAATTAGCAACAAAAAGACAACCTATTTAGAACGTGCATACTAATAGCATTTCGAGTCGGTACATGGAAAACTGTGCTAGTATCAGGTACATCATGCGCAAAAGCAATCTAAATTGCGCTTGGCGCCGGGGCATGTTGGAGCTACCCCCCTCGAGCCCAGAATCCCAATGACGGATTGACTGAAACAAATATCTGACTTATAAAACAAGCGGAATATATTTTAGCTTAGTAATGTGTTTGTTTTAAGCCGAGCTCCCAGAACCTCAGCGATGGGGAGGGGACAGACGCAGGCTGAATAACGGTGAACATCAAGAGGCTCAGGAAGTCATTAACCACCGCGCCACTAGCTAAAAAAATTAAAAAAGCTGCGCAAGCATTTCCTTCTGATGCGGCCATATGTTTTATAGCATGTTTAGTTTACAATCCCGGGGCCACCCTCTCCCGGAAAATATGCCTAGTTAGCTTGCACAGTATTGATTTCTTTCAGAGGCAGTGGGGGGGGGGGGGGGGATGTGGGTGGATGAGGAAAGGGAGATAACAGGCTCATTGGAAACTCAGTTGATTTTTCTGCAAGCCTGTGAGGAAATGTTAACATCTCACTGGGAAACAGAACTGTGGCCATTCTCCATGAAGCAGACAGAGGAGGTTAAACACAGCCCACAGCAGACAGAGGAGGTTAAACACAGCCCACAGCAGACAGACAGAGGAGGTTAAACACAGCCCACAGCAGACAGACAGAGGAGGTTAAACACAGCCCACAGCAGACAGACAGAGGAGGTTAAACACAGCCCACAGCAGACAGAGGAGGTTAAAAACAGCCCACAGCAGACAGAGGAGGTTAAACACAGCCCAGCAGACAGACAGAGGAGGTTAAACACAGCCCACAGCAGACAGACAGAGGAGGTTAAACACAGCCCACAGCAGACAGAGGAGGTTAAACACAGCCCACAGCAGACAGAGGAGGTTAAACACAGCTCACAGCAGACAGAGGTTAAACACAGCCCACAGCAGACAGAGGTTAAACACAGCCCACAGCAGACAGAGGAGGTTAAACACAGCCCACAGCAGCAGACAGAGGTTAAACACAGCCCACAGCAGCAGACAGACAGAGGAGGTTAAACACAGCCCACAGCAGACAGAGGTTAAACACAGCCCACAGCAGACAGAGGAGGTTAAACACAGCCCACAGCAGACAGCCCACAGCAGAGGAGGTTAAACACAGCCCACAGCAGACAGACAGAGCAGAGGTTAAACACAGCCCACAGCAGACAGACAGAGGAGGTTAAACACAGCCCACAGCAGACAGAGGTTAAACACAGCCCACAGCAGTCAGAGGAGGTTAAACACAGCCCACAGCAGACAGACAGAGGAGGTTAAACACAGCCCACAGCAGACATAGGAGGTTAAACACAGCCCACAGCAGACAGAGGAGGTTAAACACAGCCCACAGCAGACAGTCAGAGGAGGTTAAACACAGCCCACAGCAGACAGACAGAGGAGGTTAAACACAGCCCACAGCAGACAGACAGAGGAGGTTAAACACAGCCCACAGCAGACAGAGGAGGTTAAACACAGCCCACAGCAGACAGACAGAGGAGGTTAAACACAGCCCACAGCAGACAGAGGAGGTTAAACACAGTCCACAGCAGACATAGGAGGTTAAACACAGCCCACAGCAGACAGAGGAGGTTAAACACAGCCCACAGCAGACATAGGAGGTTAAACACAGCCCACAGCAGACAGAGGAGGTTAAACACAGCCCACAGCAGACAGAGGAGGTTAAACACAGCCCACAGCAGACAGACAGAGGAGGTTAAACACAGCCCACAGCAGACAGAGGAGATTAAACACAGCCCACAGCAGACAGACAGAGGAGGTTAAACACAGCCCAGACAGAGGAGGTTAAACACAGACAGACAGAGGAGGTTAAACACAGCCCACAGCAGACAGACAGAGGAGGTTAAACACAGCCCACAGCAGACAGAGGAGGTTAAACACAGCCCACAGCAGACAGACAGAGGAGGTTAAACACAGCCCACAGCAGACAGACAGAGGAGGTTAAACACAGCCCACAGCAGACAGAGGTTAAACACAGCCCACAGCAGTCAGAGGTTAAACACAGCCCACAGCAGTCAGAGGAGGTTAAACACAGCCCACAGCAGACAGAGGAGGTTAAACACAGCCCACAGCAGACAGAGGAGGTTAAACACAGCCCACAGCAGACAGAGGAGGTTAAACACAGCCCACAGCAGACAGTCAGAGGAGGTTAAACACAGCCCACAGCAGACAGACAGAGGAGGTTAAACACAGCCCACAGCAGACAGACAGAGGAGGTTAAACACAGCCCACAGCAGACAGAGGAGGTTAAACACAGCCCACAGCAGACAGACAGAGGAGGTTAAACACAGCCCACAGCAGACAGAGGAGGTTAAACACAGTCCACAGCAGTCAGAGGAGGTTAAACACAGCCCACAGCAGACATAGGAGGTTAAACACAGCCCACAGCAGACAGAGGAGGTTAAACACAGCCCACAGCAGACAGAGGAGGTTAAACACAGCCCACAGCAGACAGAGGAGGTTAAACACAGCCCACAGCAGACAGAGGAGGTTAAACACAGCCCACAGCAGACAGAGGAGGTTAAACACAGCCCACAGCAGACAGACAGAGGAGGTTAAACACAGCCCACAGCAGACAGACAGAGGAGGTTAAACACAGCCCACAGCAGACAGAGGAGGTTAAACACAGCCCACAGCAGACAGACAGAGGTGGTTAAACACAGCCCACAGCAGACAGACAGAGGAGGTTAAACACAGCCCACAGCAGACAGAGGTTAAACACAGCCCACAGCAGACAGAGGAGGTTAAACACAGCCCACAGCAGACAGAGGAGGTTAAACACAGCCCACAGCAGACAGAGGAGGTTAAACACAGCCCACAGCAGACAGACAGAGGAGGTTAAACACAGCCCACAGCAGACAGACAGAGGAGGTTAAACACAGCCCACAGCAGACAGAGGAGGTTAAACACAGCCCACAGCAGACAGAGGAGGTTAAACACAGCCCACAGCAGACACAGCCCACAGCAGACAGACAGAGGAGGTTAAACACAGCCCACAGCAGACAGACAGAGGTTAAACACAGCCCACAGCAGACAGAGGAGGTTAAACACAGCCCACAGCAGACAGAGGAGGTTAAACACAGCCCACAGCAGAAACACAGCCCACAGCAGACAGAGGAGGTTAAACACAGCCCCCAGACAGCAGACAGACAGGAGATTAAACACAGCCCACAGCAGACAGAGGAGGTTAAACACAGCCCACAGCAGACAGACAGAGGAGGTTAAACACAGCCCCCACAGCAGACAGACAGAGGAGGTTAAACACAGCCCACAGCAGACAGAGGAGGTTAAACACAGCCCACAGCAGCCCACAGCAGACAGAGGAGGTTAAACACAGCCCCAGCAGACAGCAGACAGACAGAGGAGGTTAAACACAGCCCACAGCAGACAGAGGTTAAAAACACAGCCCACAGCAGACAGAGGAGGTTAAACACAGCCCACAGCAGACAGAGGAGGTTAAACACAGCCCACAGCAGACAGAGGAGGTTAAACACAGCCCACCAGACAGCAGACAGCAGACAGAGGAGGTTAAACACAGCCCACAGCAGACAGGAGGTTAAACACAGCCCACAAACACAGCCCACAGCAGACAGTCAGAGGAGGTTAAACACAGCCCACAGCAGACAGAGGAGGTTAAACACAGCCCACAGCAGACAGAGGAGGTTAAACACAGCCCACAGCAGACAGACAGAGGAGGTTAAACACAGCCCACAGCAGACAGACAGAGGAGGTTAAACACAGCCCACAGCAGACAGACAGAGGAGGTTAAACACAGCCCACAGCAGACAGAGGAGGTTAAACACAGCCCACAGCAGACAGACAGAGGAGGTTAAACACTGCCCACCCACAGCAGACAGACAGAGGAGGTTAAACACAGCCCACAGACAAACGACACAAGGTGGGATGGTAGAGCGGGAGGGGATGTTCATGGAGACCAATGACAGAGTTGGGAGACGAAAGAATGGGAGGAGGAGACGCATTCCAAGATGAACGAGACCTATGAGTTAACCATTTTTCTTACTGACCACTACGAAAGAGGCATAATCAATCATTGAATCGAAGGTAGACGAAGTCAAGATATTATCTAAATTTAATACAGTTGGTCGGCAGTTATGATTTGTTAGCTAGGCTTGAACACCATATTAGTCTAATAAGATCATCCTGATAGGTGAGGGTATCTTAACAACCTGATAAGATATGCAAAGTTTATTCTGAAGGAAGCGTTTGAGAACGGTGATTCTAATTGAGAAAACTACTGTGTGTGTGGATATATGCTAAAGTAAACTTCATCAATGCATGGTAACTAGTTAAAACATTAAAACAACACAATTGAGATCTAGCTTATGATTAGCCCATGGTATTTACAGACAGGCAAACCCTCATGTTTCAGAATATATATTTATAAAAACACTACGCAGCATCATTTGGGCCACAGGTGAACAAATCCCAGACCTCAATGGGGTGGCAGGGTAGCCTAGTGGTTAGAGTGTAGAGGCGGCAGGGTAGCCTAGTGGTTAGAGTGTAGAGGCGGCAGGGTAGCCTAGTGGTTAGAGTGTAGAGGCGGCAGGGTAGCCTAGTGGTTAGAGTGTAGAGGCGGCAGGGTAGCCTAGTGGTTAGAGTGTAGAGGTGGCAGGGTAGCCTAGTGGTTAGAGTGTAGAGGTGGCAGGGTAGCCTAGTGGTTAGAGTGTAGAGGTGGCAGGGTAGCCTAGTGGTTAGAGTGTAGAGGTGGCAGGGTAGCCAGTGGTTAGCCTAGAGTGGTTAGCCTAGTGGTTAGAGTGTAGAGGCGGCAGGGTAGCCTAGTGGTTAGAGTGTAGAGGCGGCAGGGTAGCCTAGTGGTTAGAGGTGTAGAGGTGGCAGGGTAGCCTAGTGGTTAGAGTGTAGAGGTGGCAGGGTAGCCTAGTGGTTAGAGTGTAGAGGCGGCCTAGTGGTTAGAGTGTAGGGTGGCAGGGTAGCCTAGTGGTTAGCCTAGTGGTTGTAGAGGCGGCAGGGTAGCCTAGTGGTTAGAGTGCAGAGGTGGCAGGTGGCCTGGTGGTTAGAGTGTAGAGGCCTAGTGGTTAGAGTGTAGAGGTGGCAGGGTAGCCTAGTGGTTAGAGTGTAGAGGCGGCAGGGTAGCCTAGTGGTGGTTAGAGTGGTTGTAGAGGTGGCAGGGTAGCCTAGTGGTTAGAGTGTAGAGGCGGCAGGGTAGCCTAGTGGTTAGAGTGTAGAGGTGGCAGGGTAGCCTAGTGGTTAGAGTGTAGAGGCGGCAGGGCAGCCTAGTGGTTAGAGTGTAGAGGCGGCAGGGTAGCCTAGTGGTTAGAGTGTAGAGGTGGCAGGGTAGCCTAGTGGTTAGAGTGTAGAGGTGGCAGGGTAGCCTAGTGGTTAGAGTGTAGAGGTGGCAGGGTAGCCTAGTGGTTAGCCTAGTGGTTAGAGTGTAGAGGTGGCAGGGGCAGGGTAGCCTAGTGGTTAGAGTGTAGAGGTGGCAGGGTAGCCTAGTGGTTAGAGTGTAGAGGTGGCAGGGTAGCCTAGTGGTTAGAGTGTAGAGGCGGCAGGGTAGCCTAGTGGTTAGAGTGTAGAGGCGGCAGGGTAGCCTAGTGGTTAGAGTGTTAGAGGTGGCAGGGTAGCCTAGTGGTTAGAGTGTAGAGTGGTTGTGCAGGGTAGCCTAGTGGTTAGAGTGTAGAGGCGGCAGGGTAGCCTAGTGGTTAGAGTGTAGAGGTGGCAGGGTAGCCTAGTGGTTAGAGTGTAGAGGTGGCAGGGTAGCCTAGTGGTTAGAGTGCCTAGAGGCGGCAGGGTAGCCTAGTGGTTTAGAGGTGTAGAGTGGGTGTGAGGCGGCAGGGTAGCCTAGTGGTTAGAGTGTAGAGGTGGCAGGGTAGCCTAGTGGTTAGAGTGTAGAGGCGGCAGGGTAGCCTAGTGGTTTAGAGGCGGCAGGGTAGCCTAGAGGTGGCAGGGTAGCCTAGTGGTTAGAGTGTAGAGGCGGCAGGGTAGCCTAGTGGTTAGAGTGTAGAGGTGGCAGGGTAGCCTAGTGGTTAGAGTGTAGAGGTGGCAGGGCAGCCTAGTGGTTAGAGTGTAGAGGTGGCAGGGTAGCCTAGTGGTGGTTAGAGTGTAGAGGTAGCCTAGTGGTTAGAGTGCAGGGTGGCAGGGTAGCCTAGTGGTTAGAGTGTAGAGGCGGCAGGGTAGCCTAGTGGTTAGAGTGTAGAGGTGGCAGGGTAGCCTAGTGGTTAGAGTGTAGAGGTGGCAGGGTAGCCTAGTGGTTAGAGTGTAGAGGCGGCAGGGTAGCCTAGTGGTTAGAGTGTAGAGGTGGCAGGGTAGCCTAGTGGTTAGAGTGTAGAGGTGGCAGGGTAGCCTAGTGGTTAGAGTGTAGAGGCGGCAGGGTAGCCTAGTGGTTAGAGTGTAGAGGTGGCAGGGTAGCCTAGTGGTTAGAGTGTAGAGGTGGCAGGGTAGCCTAGTGGTTAGAGTGTAGAGGCGGCAGGTTAGCCTAGCCTAGTGGTTAGAGTGTAGAGGTGGCAGGGTAGCCTAGTGGTTAGAGTGTAGAGGTGGCAGGGTAGCCTAGTGGTTAGAGTGTAGAGGCGGCTAGTGGGGTAGCCTAGCCTAGTGGTTAGAGTGTAGAGGTGGCAGGGTAGCCTAGTGGTTAGAGTGTAGAGGTGGCAGGGTAGCCTAGTGGTTAGAGTGTAGAGGTGGCAGGGTAGCCTAGTGGTTAGAGTGTAGAGGCGGCAGGGTAGCCTAGTGGTTAGAGTGTAGAGGTGGCAGGGTAGCCTAGTGGTTAGAGTGTAGAGGTGGCAGGGTAGCCTAGTGGTTAGAGTGTAGAGGCGGCAGGGTAGCCTAGTGGTTAGAGTGTAGAGGCGGCAGGGTAGCCTAGTGGTTAGAGTGTAGAGGAGGCAGGGTAGCCTAGTGGTTAGAGTGTAGAGGTGGCAGGGTAGCCTAGTGGTTAGAGTGGTAGAGTGCGGCAGGGTAGCCTAGTGGTTAGAGTGTAGAGGTGGCAGGGTAGCCTAGTGGTTAGAGTGTAGAGGTGGCAGGGTAGCCTAGTGGTTAGAGTGTAGAGGTGGCAGGGTAGCCTAGTGGTTAGAGTGTAGAGGCGGCAGGGTAGCCTAGTGGTTAGAGTGTAGAGGTGGCAGGGTAGCCTAGTGGTTAGAGTGTAGAGGTGGCAGGGTAGCCTAGTGGTTAGAGTGTAGAGGCTGCAGGGTAGCCTAGTGGTTAGAGTGTAGAGGCGGCAGGGTAGCCTAGTGGTTAGAGTGTAGAGGCGGCAGGGTAGCCTAGTGGTTAGAGTGTAGAGGCGGCAGGGTAGCCTAGTGGTTAGAGTGTAGGCGTAGAGGCGGCAGGGTAGCCTAGTGGTTAGAGTGTAGAGGCGGCAGGCTAGTGGTTAGAGGGTAGCCTAGTGGTTAGAGAGTGCTGGTGGTTAGAGTGAGCGGCGGCCTAGGGTAGCCTAGTGGTTAGAGTGTAGAGGCGGCAGGGTAGCCTAGTGGTTAGAGTGTAGAGGGTAGAGGCAGGTAGCCTAGTGGTTAGAGTGTAGAGGCGGCAGGGTAGCCTAGTGGTTAGAGTGTAGAGGTGGCAGGGTAGCCTAGTGGTTAGAGTGTAGAGTGGTTGGTAGAGGGTAGCCTAGTGGTTAGAGTGAGGAGGTGGCAGAGTAGCCTAGTGGTTAAAGTGTAGAGGTGGCAGGGTAGCCTAGTGGTTAGAGTGTAGAGGTGGCAGGGTAGCCTAGTGGTTAGCCTAGAGGTGGCAGGGTTAGAGAGTGTAGAGGTGGCAGGGTAGCCTAGTGGTTAGAGAATTGGACTAGTAACCGCAAGTTTGCAAGTTCAAACCCCCGAGCCGACAAGGTACAAATATGTCGTTCTGCCCCTGAACAGGCAGTTTAACCCACTGTTCCTAGGCCGTCATTGAAAATAAGAATTTGTTCTTAACCGACTTGCCTGGTTAAATGAAGGTCAAATAAATTGCTAATATACTGTAGACCTTAGGCTATATGCATGGTCCACCATAATAAAAGCATTTGAACCAATATGTTAATTAGTCCCATTTCTGGAGATGGAGATGATATTTTAGACGGTGCCCGTAGAATGTTAGTAGTAGAAAGTAATTGAACTTTGAACTCTTTGTACATAAAATGTCTCCGGCAGAGACACAAAAAAGGAAACCTCCCCCTCTGTGACTTCCCCCCCCCCCTCCACTGCTACAAAAATGTCCAGAGGAAACACTGCAAGTAACCTTGGTAACACTGCATGTTTGGTAGTGTATATATACACAGTGAATGTAAAAGCGAGGTTCTTTACCTTCCATCTCTATTGCTGTCCAACTCTTTGAAAACGCTGATTGGAGACTCAGGCCTATAGTGACTCGTGGGACCTGTGAACACAACAATGTAGGGTTACTGTGAAATCCCCTGATAACGTTCCAGGCTACATAGTTGGGAACTGTGAAATCCCCTGATAACGTTCCAGGCTACATAGTTGTGAACTGTGAAATCGACCTGATAACGTTCCAGGCTACATAGTTGTGAACTGTGAAATCCCCTGATAACGTTCCAGGCTACGTAGTTGTGAACTGTGAAATCCCCTGATAACGTTCCAGGCTACATAGTTGTGAACTGTGAAATCCCACCTTCAGTGAAAACGGTAATAAGTCATTGAGTGACAAAACAATTTGACTCAAATTTCAATTTGGTGGTGGAATTCCCCTTTAACTATATCAAATATACGTGGCTCCCGAGTGGCACAGCAGTCTAAGGCACTGCATCTCAGTGCAAGAGGTGTCACTACAGTCCCTGGTTCGAATCTAGGCTGCATCACATCCGGACGTGATTGGGAGTCCCATAGGACAGCGAACAATTGGCCCAGAGTCATCCGGGTTTGGCCAGGGTAGGCCGTCATTGTAAATAATAATTTGTTCTTAACTGACTTGCCTAGTAAAATAAAATAAAAAAAATACACTTAGTTAACAAAACATTTGTAACTCGTTCCAAGATCGACTGACCAGGTTAAAGAAGGATTTTTAAGCCTTGAGACAATTGAGACATCGATTGTGTATATGTGTGCCATTCTGAGGGTGAATGGGCAAGACAAAAGATTAAAGTGCCTTTGAACGGGGTATGGTGCCAGGCGTACTGGTAGTAGGTGCCAGGCGTAGGTGCCAGGCGTACTGGTAGTAGGTGCCAGGCGTAGGTGCCAGGCATGCTGGTAGTAGGTGCCAGGCATACTGGTAGTAGGTGCCAGGCGTAGGTGCCAGGCGTACTGGTAGTAGGTGCCAGGCATACTGGTAGTAGGTGCCAGGCGTACTGGTAGTAGGTGCCAGGCGTACTGGTAGTAGGTGCCAGGCGTAGGTGCCAGGCGTACTGGTAGTAGGTGCCAGGCGTACTGGTAGTAGGTGCCAGGCGGAGGTGCCAGGCGTACTGGTAGTAGGTGCCAGGCGTAGGTGCCAGGCGTACTGGTGGTTTGATTGTGTCAAGAACTGCAATGCTGCTAGGTTTTTCACACTCAACAATTTCCTGTGTGTATGAAGAATGGTCCACCACCTAAAGGAACCCTAGCCAACTTTACTGGAGGGAGGGAGGGAGGGAGGGAGGAGGGAGGGAGGGAGGGAGGGAGGGAGGGAGGGAGGGAGAAATGAGGGATGTAGGACTGCGGGGAGGAGGGAGGATGGACTGAGGGGAGGGGGGGAGGGAGGGAGGATGGACTGAGGGGAGTTTTAGGGAGGGAGGATGGGCTGAGGGGAGGGAGGATGGACTGAGGGGAGGGAGGGAGGATGGACTGAGGGGAGGGGGAGGGAGGAAGGGAGGATGGACTGAGGGGAGGGAGGGAGGATGGACTGAGGGGAGGGGAGGGAGGAAGGGAGGATGGACTGAGGGGAGGGAGGGAGGATGGACTGAAGGGAGGGGGAGGGAGGATGGACTGAGGGGAGGGGGAGGGAGGATGGGCTGAGGGGAGGGAGGATGGACTGAGGGGAGGGGAGGGAGGAAGGGAGGATGGACTGAGGGGAGGGAGGGAGGAAGGGAGGATGGACTGAGGGGAGGGAGGGAGAATGGACTGAGGGGAGGGAGGGAGGATGGACTGAAGGGAGGGGGAGGGAGGATGGACTGAGGGGAGGGGGAGGGAGGATGGGCTGAGGGGAGGAGGGAGGGGTTCACCCAGTGCTTGGGCAATCAGGCGATGAGTCAGTCATGCTGAGAGAACATTTGGTTCTACTGTAAAAAAATATATATAAAAAATAAAACATAAAAACGTGTCAGGATCCAGAATGCAATCAGGGCGCTTTGTGCTGTACGGCAACATAATGACATGATTTCCCCTCTGTTCGCCATTCGCCCTAGTTTTCAGGCACTGGAAAAAGGCTCCACTCCCGCACTCCCGTTCTCCTTCACCGAACCACGTGAGCCACATTCACTTTCCGATCACAAGAAACGAGATGAGCAAGAAAGGGGGGAAGAAAGGGGGGGGAAGTTGACCTCCATTCACGACTAAACCAATCCCTTATCATTGACTCAATCTAAAAGGGGCAAACTGATTGCTCCAAAGATGTAGAAAGAAGCACTTTACATAATGCTAATTACACATCCGCCATAATTAGCTTTCTGTACATGATTTGGCTAATTACGGAAAAGCTAATTGTGAAATTAGCCATTTTTTCCACCATACAGTGTTCTGCATTAAGAATCCTTGTGTTTAGATATTTAACAGAGCAAAATATGAACAATGAATTGCATTGGACGCTATTTATCTTCAGTTTATAGATCCAGGGTTAAGGTCAATTCCTATTTAACTTGAAATTCTAAATTCAATTCTTGATTTCACTCATGAAGTGGAGAATGTTATTTGAGTTCCATTTCGAATTTCAACAATCTTCAAGTTCTGGAATTTAATTGATTAGACAGTTTGGACTTTTTTTTTTAAATTGAAATTGTAAAACATGAAATGTTTTCTTTGGGAATTCGGTGTTTTTACATTTCCCAGTAAATGGATTTAAGGGATAATGTATCATTGGCTGCAGGATTTGTTTTAAATCAGTTCAACTTGTATTTCTACATTTCCAGTATAGCTAGGCTATCTGAACAGAAACAGTGTTCAGCCTGAAAGCCAGAGGCAATTTAATTAGAATTGGAATTTGTGGAATTGTTAAGGATAATGAATTTGGAATTGAATTCTTGGAATTTACCAAACATCAAATCAAATCAAATTGTATATGTCACATACACATGGTTAGCAGATGTTAATGCGAGTGTAGCGAAATGCTTGTGCTTCTAGTTCCGACAATGCAGTGATAACCAACGAGTAATCTAACCTAACAATTCCAAAACTACTATCTTATACACACAAGTGTAAAAAGGGATAAAGAATATGTACATTGGAATTGAGAGGAATTTAATTATCTCTGAATTCAAAGACTGACCTGGAATTTGAATTGAATTAAATGTAATTTACAAGGAGAGAGATTGTAATTAGAATGTGGAATTCACCCCCTGACCTTTGTTCAAAGATTCCAAAAGTTCACAAAACTCAAAAGGAGGAAGAATCATTCAACGAGAAACTACATTTTATGTCAACTCTGAATATAAAGTGACAGTTCACCCAAATTACAAAATTACTCATTTGTGTGAGCAGTCTACGGACAACGACCATGTTGTGGGTTTGTTTACTTGGCCACTGTCACCAACACTGCTAACCAAATCAAGGACTGCAGCTCTTCCTGGTCCATATACTGCTTTCAGCGTCAGGAAATATTATGTCTTTTATCCCCCATCTCATGAAAACCTTTCCATGTATTCAACTGTTGCATGGGTTCATGGTAACATGGTGAGGTGATGTCCTCTTGCAAACGCAACATATTCTGTATCTGTCATTGTAAAGACATGTCCTGTGTTTCAACTGCTGGCATTTCTGTATCGCACTTTGTGACATCTGCTAATAAAAAAAAAAAAAAAAAAAAAAGCTTCATAAATGCATTTGATTGATTGATATCCCATCCATCTGCAGTCCCTCTGCTCTCTCCATCCTGATATCCCATCCATCTGCAGTCCCTCTGCTCTCTCCATCCTGATATCCCACCCATCTGCAGTCCCTCTGCTCTCTCCATCCTGATATCCCATCCATCTGCAGTCCCTCTGCTCTCTCCATACTGATATCCCACCCTACTGCAGTCCCTCTGCTCTCTCCATCCTGATATCCCACCCATCTGCAGTCCCTCTGCTCTCTCCATCCTGATATCCCACCCTACTGCAGTCCCTCTGCTCTCTCCATCCTGATATCCCACCCATCTGCAGTCCACCTGCTCTCTCCATCCTGATATCCCACCCATCTGCAGTCCCTCTGCTCTCTCCATCCTGATATCCCACCCATCTGCAGTCCCTCTGCTCTCTCCTCTCCATCCTGATATCCCACCCTACTGCTTGACATTCTCCTGATACCCATCTGCAGTCCCTCTGCTCTCTCCATCCTGATATCCCACCCTACTGCTTGACATTCTCCACCCATCTGCAGTCTCTCTGCTCTCTCCATCCTGATATCCCACCCTACTGCTTGATTCTCCACCCACATTCCATCCACCCATCTGCAGTCTCTCTGCTCTCTCCATCCTGATATCCCACCCTACTGCTTGACATTCTCCACCCATCTGCAGTCCCTCTGCTCTCCATCCTCCATCCATCTGATATCCCACCCCTACTGCTTGATCTGCATTCTCCACATCCATCTGCAGTCCCTCTGCTCTCTCCATCCTGATATCCCACCCTACTGCTTGACATTCTCCACCCATCTGCAGTCTCTCTGCTCTCTCCATCCCACCCCTGATATCCCACCCTACTGCTTGACATTCTCCACCCATCTGCAGTCTCTCTGCTCCTCTCCATCCTGATATCCCACCCTACTGCTTGACATTCTCCACCCATCTGCAGTCCCTCTGCTCTCTCCATCCTGATATCCCATCCTGATATCCCCTACTGCTTGACATTCTCCACCCATCTGCAGTCCCTCTGCTCTCTCCATCCTGATATCCCACCCTACTGCTTGAGATTCTCCACCCATCTGCAGTCCCTCTGCTCTCTCTCCATCCTGATATCCCATCCATCTGCAGTCCCTCTGCTCTCTCCATCCTGATATCCCACCCTACTGCTTGACATTCTCCACCCATCTGCAGTCCCTCTGCTCTCTCCATCCTGATATCCCACCCTACTGCTTGA
This sequence comes from Oncorhynchus nerka, assembly GCF_034236695.1. Classification (NCBI taxonomy): domain Eukaryota; kingdom Metazoa; phylum Chordata; class Actinopteri; order Salmoniformes; family Salmonidae; genus Oncorhynchus; species Oncorhynchus nerka. The sequence goes on from NC_088403.1 coordinate 65,076,471, forward strand.
GATTCTCCACCCATCCATCTGCAGTTCCCATCCTCTGCTCTCTCCATCCTGATATCCCACCCTAGTCCCTCTGCTTGATCCTGATTCTCCACCCATCTGCAGTCCCTCTGCTCTCTCCATCCTGATATCCCACCCTACTGCTTGAGATTCTCCACCCATCTGCAGTCCCTCTGCTCTCTCCATCCTGATATCCCATCCATCTGCAGTCCCTCTGCTCTCTCCATCCTGATATCCCACCCTACTGCTTGATATCCCACCCAGATTCTCCACCCATCTGCAGTCTCTCTGCTCTCTCCATCCTGATATCCCATCCATCTGCAGTCCCTCTGCTCTCTCCATCCTGATATCCCATCCATCTGCAGTCCCTCTGCTCTCTCCATCCTGATATCCCACCCATCTGCAGTCCCTCTGCTCTCTCCATCCTGATATCCCACCCATCTGCAGTCCCTCTGCTCTCCTCCATCCTGATATCCCACCCATCTGCAGTCCCTCTGCAGTCCCTCTGCTCTCTCTCTCCATCCTGATATCCCACCCATCTGCAGTCCCTCTGGTCTCTCCATCCTGATATCCCACCCTACTGCTTGACATTCTCCAACCATCTGCAGTCCCTCTGCTCTCTCCATCCTGATATCCCATCCATCTGCAGTCCCTCTGCTCTCTCCATCCTGATATCCCACCCATCTGCAGTCCCTCTGCTCTCTCCATCCTGATATCCCACCCATCTGCAGTCCCTCTGCTCTCTCCATCCTGATATCCCACCCATCTGCAGTCCCTCTGCTCTCTCCATCCTGATATCCCACCCTACTGCAGTCCCTCTGCTCTCTCCATCCTGATATCCCACCCTACTGCAGTCCCTCTGCTCTCTCCATCCTGATATCCCACCCATCTGCAGTCCACCTGCTCTCTCCATCCTGATATCCCACCCATCTGCAGTCCCTCTGCTCTCTCCATCCTGATATCCCACCCATCTGCAGTCCCTCTGCTCTCTCCATCCTGATATCCCACCCTACTGCTTGACATTCTCCACCCATCTGCAGTCCCTCTGCTCTCTCCATCCTGATATCCCACCCTACTGCTTGACATTCTCCACCCATCTGCAGTCTCTCTGCTCTCTCCATCCTGATATCCCAACCTACTGCTTGACATTCTCCACCCATCTGCAGTCTCTCTGCTCTCTCCATCCTGATATCCCACCCTACTGCTTGACATTCTCCACCCATCTGCAGTCTCTCTGCTCTCTCCATCCTGATATCCCACCCTACTGCTCTCTCCATTGACATTCTCCACCCATCTGCAGTCCCTCTGCTCTCTCCATCCTGATATCCCACCCTACTGCTCTGCTCTCTCCATCCTGATATCACCCATCTGCATTCTCCACCCATCTGCAGTCTCTCTGCTCTCTCCATCCTGATATCCCACCCTACTGCTTGACATTCTCCACCCATCTGCAGTCTCTCTGCTCTCTCCATCCTGATATCCCCTGCAGTCCCTCTGCTCCTCCACTGATATCCCACCCTCTGCATTCTCCTCCTTGACATTCTCCACCCATCTGCAGTCCCTCTGCTCTCTCCATCCTGATATCCTGCATATCCCATCCTGATATCCCACCCATCTACTGCTCTCTCCTTGACATTCTCCACCCATCTGCAGTCCCTCTGCTCTCTCCATCCTGATATCCCACCCTACTGCTTGAGATTCTCCACCTATCTGCAGTCCCTCTGCTCTCTCCATCCTGATATCCCATCCATCTGCAGTCCCTCTGCTCTCTCCATCCTGATATCCCACCCTACTGCTTGACATTCTCCACCCATCTGCAGTCCCTCTGCTCTCTCCATCCTGATATCCCACCCTACTGCATCTGCAGTCCCTCTTGAGATTCTCCACCCATCTGCAGTTCCTCTGCTCTCTCCATCCTGATATCCCACCCTAGTGCTTGAGATTCTCCACCCATCTGCAGTCCCTCTGCTCTCTCCATCCTGATATCCCATCCATCTGCAGTCCCTCTGCTCTCTCCATCCTGATATCCCACCCTACTGCTTGAGATTCTCCACCCATCTGCAGTCTCTCTGCTCTCTCCATCCTGATATCCCATCCATCTGCAGTCCCTCTGCTCTCTCCATCCTGATATCCCACCCATCTGCAGTCCCTCTGCTCTCTCCATCCTGATATCCCACCCATCTGCAGTCCCTCTGCTCTCTCCATCCTGATATCCCACCCATCTGCAGTCCCTCTGCTCTCTCCATCCTGATATCCCACCCATCTGCAGTCCCTCTGCTCTCTCCATCCTGATCCTGTCCCTCTGCTCTCTCCCCACCCATCTGCAGTCCCTCTGCTCTCTCCATCCTGATATCCCACCCTACTGCTTGACATTCTCCACCCATCTGCAGTACCTCTGCTCTCTCCATCCTGATATCCCACCCTACTGCTTGAGATTCTCCACCCATCTGCAGTCCCTCTGCTCTCTCCATCCTGATATCCCATCCATCTGCAGTCCCTCTGCTCTCTCCATCCTGATATCCCACCCTACTGCTTGACATTCTCCACCCATCTGCAGTCCCTCTGCTCTCTCCATCCTGATATCCCACCCTACTGCTTGAGATTCTCCACCCATCTGCAGTCCCTCTGCTCTCTCCATCCTGATATCCCACCCTATCTGCAGTCCTCTGCTCTCTCCATCCCTGATTCTCCACCCATCTGCAGTCCCACCCTCTGCTCTCTCCATCCTGATATCCCACCCTACTGCTTGAGATTCTCCTCCCATCTGCAGTCCCTCTGCTCTCTCCATCCTGATATCCCACCCTCCACCATTGAGATTATCCACCCCCATCTGCAGTCTCTCTGCTCTCTCCATCCTGATCTAGTCCCATCCATCCTGCACCCATCTCCCAGTCTGCTCTCTCCATCCTGATATCCCACCCATCTGCAGTCCCTCTGCTCTCTCCATCCTGATATCCCACCCATCTGCAGTCCCTCTACTCTCTCCATCCTGATATCCCACCCTCTCTCTGACATTCTCCACCCATCTGCAGTCCCTCTGCTCTCTCCATCCTGATATCCCACCCATCTGCAGTCCCTCTGCTCTCTCCATCCTGATATCCCATCCATCTGCAGTCCCTCTGCTCTCTCCATCCTGATATCCCACCCATCTGCAGTCCCTCTGCTCTCTCCATCCTGATATCCCACCCATCTGCAGTCCCTCTGCTCTCTCCATCCTGATATCCCACCCATCTGCAGTCCCTCTGCTCTCTCCATCCTGATATCCCACCCATCTGCAGTCCCTCTGCTCTCTCCATCCTGATATCCCACCCATCTGCAGTCCATCTGCTCTCTCCATCCTGATATCCCACCCATCTGCAGTCTCTCTGCTCTCTCCATCCTGATATCCCACCCATCTGCAGTCCCTCTGCTCTCTCCATCCTGATATCCCACCCATCTGCAGTCCCTCTGCTCTCTCCATCCTGATATCCCACCCATCTGCAGTCCCTCTGCTCTCTCCATCCTGATATCCCACCCATCTGCAGTCCCTCTGCTCTCTCCATCCTGATATCACACCCATCTGCAGTCCCTCTGCTCTCTCCATCCTGATATCACACCCATCTGCAGTCCCTCTGCTCTCTCCATCCTGATATCCCATCCATCTGCAGTCTCTCTGCTCTCTCCATCCTGATATCCCATCCATCTGCAGTCCCTCTGCTCTCTCCATCCTGATATCTCACCCATCTGCAGTCCCTCTGCTCTCTCCATCCTTTCTTCCACTCATCTTGTGGGAGACAATCTCATCCCTCCGTTCACTGCAGCTGTAGCAGCCAGAGCCGTACAATGGGGGGAGATAGTCAGAGAGAGAGAGAGAGAGAGAAAGAGAAGGATGAAGTGAGAGTGCGAGAGAGAGGGGGAGGGAGTGAGTGGGAGAGAGCCAGAGAGAGATAAAGAAAAAGAGAGAGAGTGGAAGGGAGAGTGAGGGAAGAGAGTTCGGAGGCACTGGCTCTCCTGGCAGACGGCACATATAGCTCGCTATGTTTACTAATGGAGACCATCAGTCATCCGTGGAGCGTTACCGTAGTGATTGCACACCGAGAGCTCTTAAAGTAAAGGGAGAGAAGAGAGAGAATGGAACACATCAGATGGGCCCTTAAGATCTATACCTGCAGTACATGTAACAAATCATTCAGGGAGCTTCTTTGTTCCCGGGGTTAATACAGAAGACTTCCATGAGAAGGGGGGGGGCACGGAAGATGTCCATGAGACGGGGGGGGCACTTTCTTTATACTATTTTCTACATTGTAGAATAATAGTGAAGACATTGATGACACCGTTGCATACTCTTGGCATTCACTCAACCACCTTCAACCACAGCCTTGAAGGAGTTCATGCTTAGCACTTGTTGGCTGCTTTTCCTTCACTCAGCGGTCCAACTCATCCCAAACCATCTCAAATGGGTTGAGGTCGGGTGATTGTGGAGGCCAGGTCTTCTGATACAGATCACTCTCCTTGGTCAAATAGCCCTTACACAGCCTGGAGGTGTGTTTTGGGTCATTGTCCTGTTGAAAAATAAATGATAGTCCTACTAAGAGCAAACCAGATAGGATGGCGTATCGCTGCAGAATTTTGTGGTAGCCATTCTGGTTAAGTGTGCCTTGAATTCTAAATAAATCACTGATAGTGTCACCAGCAAAGCACACCCACACCATAACACCTCCTCCTCCATGCTTCAAGGTGGGAACCACACATGCGGAGATCATCCGTTCACCTACTCTGCATCTCACAGAGACATGGCGGTTGGAACCAAAAATCTCAAATTTGGACTCATCAGACCAAAGGACAGATTTCCACTGGTCTAATGTCCATTGCTCGTGTTTCTTGGCCAAAGCAAGTCCCTTCTTCTCGTTGGTGTCCTTTAGAAGTGGTTTCTTTGCAGCAATTCGTCCATGAAGGCCTGGTTCATGCAGTCTCCTCTGAACAGTTGATGTTGAGATGTATCTGTTACTTGAACTCTGTGAAGCATTTATTTGGGGTGCAATCTGAGGTGCAGTTAACTCTAATGAACTTATCCTCTACAGCAGAGGTAACTATGGGTCTTCCTTTCCTGTGGCGGTCCTCATGAGAGGCAGTTTCATCATAGAGCTTGATGGTTTTTATGACTGCACCTTCACGATAGACTGACCTTCATGTCTTAAAGTAATGATGGACTGTCATATCTCTTTGCTTATTTGAGCTGTTCTTGACATAATATGGACTTGGTAATTTGGTAATATCTTCTATATACCACCCCTACCTGGTCACAAAACAACTTATTGGCTCAAACGCATTAAGAAGCAAAGAAATTCCATAAATTAATTAATTAACAAGGCACACCTGTTAAATGAAATGCATTCCAGGTGACTACCTCATTCAGCTGATTGAGAGAATGCCAAAAGTGTTCAAAGCTGTCATCAAGGAAAATGGTGGCTACTTTGAAGAACCTCAAATATAAAATATATTTTGATTTGTTTAACACTTTTTTTGGTTACTACATGATTCCATATGTTTTATTTCATAGTTTTGATGTCTTCACTATTATTCTACAATGTAGAAAATAGTAAAAATAAAGAAAAACCCTTGAATGAGTAGGAGTGTCCAAACTGTTGACTGGCACTGTATCTAAAAGAATCCTTGACATAATAATATATTCTTAACATTTTGTCACAATAACAGAATGGAATCAATGTCAAGGACTTGCTCTCAGGTGTCAAGTGCACTTGATGTGCTTTTAAACCAAGTCCTGCTGGCTTCATGGATGGGCCAAATGTGGACCTTTAGAAAACATGCATTAAGGCAGCTCACAGACGCTCCAAAGTCAAAAATCAGGTCAGCCGGTGGAATAGCTGGAGGAAACCCCTAGATCTCCGAGTGGACCCATGTACAGTTGAAGTCGGAAGTTTACAAACACCTTAGCCAAATGCATATAAACTCAGTTTTTCACAATTCTTGACATTTAAATCTAAGTAAAAATTCCCTGTCTTAGGTCAGTTAGGATCACCACTTTATTTTAAGAATGTGAAATGTCAGAAATAGTAATAGTAGAGAGAATGATTTATTTAAGCTTTTATTTCTTTCATAACATTCCCAGTGGGTCAGAAGTTTACATATACTCAATTAGAATTTGGTAGCATTGCCTTTAAATTGTTGAACTTGGGTCAAATGTTTCTGGTAGCCTTCCACAAGCTTCCACACATTTTGGCCCATTCCTCCTGACAGAGCTGGTGTAACTGAGTCAGGTTTGTAGGCCTCCTTGCTCGCACACGCTTTTTTTCAGTTCTGCCCAAATATTTTCTATAGAATTGAGGACAGGGCTTTGTGATGGCCACTCCAATACCTTGACTTTGTTGTCCTTAAGCCATTTTGCCACAACTTTGGAAGTATGCTTGGGGTCATTGTCCATTTGGAAGACCCATTTGCGACCAAGCTTTTAACTTCCTGACTGATGTCGCTTCAATATATCCACATCGTTTTCTTTCCTCATGATGCCATCTATTTTGTGAAGTGCACCAGTCCCTCCTGCAGCAAAGCACCTCCACAACATGATCCTGCCACCCCCGTGCTTCACGGTTGGGATGGTGTTCTTCGGCTTGCAAGTCTCCCCCTTTTTCCTTCAAACATAACGATGGTTATTATGACCAAACAGTTCCATTTTTGTTTCATCAGACCAGAGGACATGTCTCCAAAAAGTATGATCTTTGTCCCCATGTCCAGTTGCAAACCGTAGTCTGGCTTTTTTTATGGCGGTTTTGGAGCAGTGGCTTCTTCCTTGCCGAGCGGCCTTTCAGGTTATGTCGATATTGGACTCGTTTTTACTGTGGATATAAATACTTTTGTACTTGTTTTCCTCCAGCATCTTCACAAGGTCCTTTGCTGTTGTTCTGGGATTGATTTGCACTTTTCGCACCAAAGTAGGTTAATCTCTAGGAGACAGACCGCGTCTCCTTCCTGAGCGGTATGACGGATGCGTGGCCCCATGATGTTTATACTTGTGTACTATTGTTTGTACAGATGAACGTGATACCTTCAGGTATTTGGAAATTGCTCTCAAGGATGAACCATACTTTTTTTTCTGAGGTCTTGGCTGATTTCTTTTGATTTTCCCATGATGTCAAGCAAAGAGGCACTGAGTTTGAAGGTAGGCCTTGAAATACATCCCCAGGTACACCTCCAATTGACTGACATGATGTCAATTAGCCTATCAGAAGCTTCTAAAGCCATGACATCATTTTCTGGAATTTTCAAAGCTGAAAAAAGGCAGTCAACTTAGTGTATGTAAACTTCTGACCCATTTGAATTGTGATACAGTGAATTATAAGTGAAATAATCTGTCTGTAAAAAAAAATAAAAAAAGACTTGTGTCACGCACAAAGTAGATGTCCTAACTGACTTGCCAAAGCTATAGTTTGTTAACAAGAAATTTATGGAGTGGTTTAAAAACGAGTTTTAATGACTCCAACATAAGTGTATGTAAACTTCTGACTTCAACTGTAGCTCCACATCGGAACATGACACACTTCAATACAATGGGACAGAGAGAAGATTTGCATATGAGGCATGGTTGTTAAGAGTTAGGGTTATTATTATATATATTAGGGTTCTTAAGAGTTTTGATCAGCATGACAATTCTAACCTGATGCTACCTGGGCCTGATGAGCCATACAGTATATTAAATATGTTATGAGCCACACATGAATGATATTTAAATAAGCCCAAGCCCATTATCCAATACATAGGATAAAAAAATGTAAGGAGAGGCCAGTGGAGCACAAGTGCTTGGCGTATTGCACAAGAGAAAGGCTGGAAGTTAGAAGCTTATTATGCACGAATTAGCTAAATATAAGGGCAATACTGCAATGAATGTATTACCTGAGGCTAGGACAACAATGTGTATAGGGCTATATATCAATCTAGAACAGGATGATCTATTTTGGATGCAATTTGAATGTTGATGGAGAGAAAGACTGCAAGAAACTGATTTAAAGAAACGATATCCGAGTGATCGGCTGTTTTAAAAAGTCTGTAGCTGCAACAATCTTCACAATTTAAAAACAAAAACAAAATGACAACCGAAAGTCAGATGGAGAAATTAGACGAGCATTCAGTCTTTATATTACTGTAGCATAGTATATGCTGCAGCAAATGTAGGCCTACCTGTCACAAGAGAAAAAGTTACCATGATAAGATAGGTCTACATGCATCGTGACCTGCGCTCCATACTGAGCCGGGCTTGTCTGTCCCCACCCTGAGCGTTCTCTGAGCGTTCTCTGAGCGTTCTCTGAGCGTTCTCTCAGGCAGAGGCCATAGAGAAGCCAGATTTAGACATTGCATATCATTTTTAACAGTTCCATTTCACGCCATGCTGCTGCTCATATAAATAATTTATAATAATTGACCGGTTTTTCGCAGTGATTCATCCCGGGAAAAGGGAGTGGTTTTGGGCAGTAAATCTCAGTAACCGGGTTCCCCCCATTCAACTCCAGTGCTATTAATATCCAGGGGTTGGGGGGGGGAGGACAATATGGTGCACGTAGATAGACTACTTGCTGTATTTATGGGAAGATTGGTGGGGGAGGGGGGGACAATATGGTGCACATAGATAGACTACTTGCTGTATTTATGGGAAGATTGGTGGGGGAGGGGGGGTGACTGCCGACCTCCTTGTGAACCCAATACCACGGACATTAGGAAGAAGGTTCTTTAAAAAAACAACCCGTGTAATCAGTGCTCCCGCCCCCTCCTCCCCACTAATGTGCCCGCTTTCTTATTCAACGTGGATTTAACCACAAATCTCCTCCAACATTCTTTGCCAAACAAAGACCTCCCATTAAGACTGTGAATGACGAGCAACATCGGTTAGCCTAGCGAATGGGGGATGGGTGATGACTCGGGTAATGCTGTCCGCGCTCTGTCAAAACAACGTGTGACATTTTCCCTTTAAAAAGCTAAATTACCGCCGCCGGAGGTTAAGATAGAGATCTAGGAACGCTAATAGACTAAAGTCAATGTGTGCGCACGTTAATCCGACTAATACGATCTCACATGATAGTGCACATCTGTTGTGTGGAAGGAGTTGTGTAGAGGTACCTTGCACGTGTTAGGACTTGATAGAAGCTTTTGAAGGATCGGTTTCCCTCAACAGTGACAGGCTTGAGATTAGCCTACGATGATCGAAGATGGCTAACACACTTTTACAGTTCATTCGCAGCGCTGCTCAAAAACTGTTAACATAGGCAGCGTGTCAACAACAACAAAAACGTCTGCGTGTTGTAAGTCAATTGATCACCCGTTCCCAACATGCATCACTCTAAAAATGTTTTATTCCCCATTACATTTCCAAAAGAGAAACCGCTAACCCATGGAGTCAATACCACTGATGAGACACACAGTTCTTAAATAAATGTTTTTTTTAACGTCTTTATTCCATTAAATCCTCCCGGAGTCATTGCCCCCTGACACACGTCGCTTTGCAATTGCCTTTTGAGAGCACCAATAACACGGCCCTCCCCAATATCTGCATATGAACCCCCAGAGACGACCTCGATCAACTGCAGCCAAAAAGGAGAAGACTCCATTTTGACTCAGAAAAAAGGCAACCCACAGGCAATGTGGGAATCATAATGTCTACTTGCCCCTGTGTTGGTATTTCCCACATATTGACATGTACAGATATAAAAAGACAGAAGAGATGGTATAAAGGGATACTTCTGTTTATATTGATCATTTAATCCTCATCAATCTCATTCTTTGTTACCCTTTGGAGGGTTTTTAGCTTGGATAAACTGGATAAAGGCCCATATCTTTACGGGTTAAAATGCTGAGCTTGACTGAATGGCCCACGATTGGAGGAATCCATGATGATGGGAGGAATCCATGATGATTGGAGGAATCCATGATGATGGGAGGAATCCATGATGATGGGAGGAATCCATGATGATGGGAGGAATCCATGATGATGGGAGGAATCCATGATGATGGGAGGAATCCATGATGATTGGAGGAATCCATGATGATGGGAGGAATCCATGATGATGGGAGGAATTCATGATGATGGGAGGAATTCATGATGATGGGAGGAATCCATGATGATGGGAGGAATCCATGATGATGGGAGGGATCCATGATGATGGGAGGGAATCCATGATGATGGGAGGAATCCATGATGATGGGAGGAATCCATGATGATGGGAGGAATCCATGATGATGGGAGGAATCCATGATGATGGGAGGGATCCATGATGATGGGAGGAATCCATGATGATGGGAGGGAATCCATGATGATGGGAGGAATCCATGATGATGGGAAGGAATCCATGATGATTGGAGGAATCCATGATGATGGGAGGAATCCATGATGATGGGAGGAATCCATGATGATGGGAGGAATCCATGATGATGGGAGGGAATCCATGATGATTGGAGGAATCCATGATGATGGGAGGAATCCATGATGATGGGAGGAATCCATGATGATGGGAGGAATCCATGATGATTGGAGGAATCCATGATGATGGGAGGAATCCATGATGATGGGAGGAATCCATGATGATGGGAGGAATCCATGATGATGGGAGGAATCCATGATGATGGGAGGAATTCATGATGATGGGAGGAATCCATGATGATGGGAGGAATCCATGATGATGGGAGGGATCCATGATGATGGGAGGGAATCCATGATGATGGGAGGAATCCATGATGATGGGAGGAATCCATGATGATGGGAGGAATCCATGATGATGGGAGGAATCCATGATGATGGGAGGAATCCATGATGATGGGAGGGATCCATGATGATGGGAGGGAATCCATGATGATGGGAGGAATCCATGATGATGGGAAGGAATCCATGATGATGGGAGGAATCCATGATGATGGGAGGAATCCATGATGATGGGAGGAATCCATGATGATGGGAAGGAATCCATGATGATGGGAGGAATCCATGATGATGGGAGGAATCCATGATGATGGGAGGAATCCATGATGATGGGAGGAATCCATGATGATGGGAGGAATCCATGATGATGGGAGGAATCCATGATGATGGGAGGAATCCATGATGATGGGAGGAATCCATGATGATGGGAGGGATCAAAAATTCCTACAATCAATCTTACTGGCCATAATGTCTGTGAATTTGGTTTATTAACTATGGCTTACTTTTTGTTAGATTATATATTTTGTTTTATTCGCCGTGCTGAAGAGGACTAAAATCAACCATGCAGAGTAAATAAATAATTGATTGAAGATAACATATTTCATTTACTAGGAATCTGGTTAAAATGTTAAAGCTCCGAACACACCGGTAGGATTGTCAAACGTTTGCCTGTTCGACAGTACTTAGCACCTCTGAACAGAATGTTGGCAGTCAATCTCTTTTCTGTTCACACAGCAAAGACCTTGGAAGTCCGTCAGTCACTCAGCCTTGTTAACATACTCCAAACCAGAAGGTGGCAGTAGTGTTGTTTGGCAATGCATAGAGTATATGTGCGCATTGCTTATGGTCTAGATTCCAAGCTATTGGCACTAATGTTGCTATTTTGTAGAATAAACCCTTGTTGTTACTAGCCAGATGGTCTCAGCTAGATAACTACCTAGCAAGATGATGAAGAACAATTGAATACACTCTCCAGAATCCCATACTGCCAGTGGCAGCCCATAGCCAAATATTTTGCTAGCTAGCTAACGTTTGCATATTCGCTACCTAGCACAACATAGCTAGCTAGCTACGGACACTGCACTAACTCGGCAGCCATTTCATGGAAACTAGCTAATCCAATGTGATTTAATTATAATGTCATTACTAGCTCCTAGCTTGGGTGAAGAATTTAGTGTTTTGCGTCCGTGCACTTAGCTAGCTACCACCCCATAGCCTACATTAGAAGAGTGACTTGCCGTGGATGTACGGCGAACATGCACTTTTTGTTGGGCACCGACGAGCATTGCGATACTACAAATAAAATCGGTAGGTTCGTCACTACAGGGTCGGCATGCAGCAGCTTACGCTTTTGTTTCTCGCAAGAGAAGGAACGGCCTCCCACTGTGATAAGTACCTATTTTTGATTTTTGTGTTTCACGCTTTAGTGGTGTGTGGAATGTGGTAGCTTAAAATATCATCATGTTTGGTTGTAGCTGGGAAGGGGAAGGCAGTCTGAAATGTTTAGGCCCCTGAGCAAATCAATAAGGATGCAGATGAAACAGAAGGACATCCACAGCCCTGCTTAACAGAGGTGGGACTTGCCAGTTCAGTTCACCACTCCAGGAACTGGCAACAAGGAGACATGAGACCTACTATAAGCAGAGGTATTTATTTTTATTTTTTTATTTCACCTTTATTTAACCAGGTAGGCTAGTTGAGAACAAGTTCTCATTTGCAACTGCGACCTGGCCAAGATAAAGCATAGCAGTGTGAGCAGATAACACAGAGTTACACATGGAGTAAACAATTAACTAGTCAATAACACAGTAGGGGAAAAAGGGGTAATGAATGCTATTATAAACTGGGTGGGTCGAACCCTGAATGCTGATTGGCTAACAGCCGTGGTATATCAGACCGTAAACCAGGGGACAAACAAAGGTATTTTTACTGCTCTGATTACGTTGATAACCAGTTTATACTATAAATAAGGCACCTCGGGGAGTTGTGATATATGGCCAATATACCATGGCTAAGGGCTGTGTCAAGGCACTCTGCGTTGCGTCGGGCCTAAGAACAGCCCTTAGCCGTGGTATATTGGCCATATACCACATCCTCTCGTGCCTTAGTGCTTAAATATAGCATAGAGTTGACTCCAAGACCCTGTACCTCACGCCACACACACACACACGCAAGCCACACACACATGCACACTAATGATGCATTGTACAACATACAGAGGGCATTCACACAAACCTACAGTGGTGAAAAAGGCACTCAATTGTCATACTTGAGTAAAGGTAAAGATACCTTAATAGAAAATGACTCAAGTATAAGTGGAAATCACCCAGTAAAACAGTACTTGAGTAAAAGTCTAAAAGTATTTGGTTTGAAATATACGTATGTATCAAAAGTAAATGGAATTGAAAGAAAATCATTACAAATTCCTTATATTAAGCAAAACGGACAGCACCATTTTCTTAATTACGGATGGCCAGGGGTACGCTCCAACACTCAGACATAATTTACAAACGAAGCACGTATAGTGAGTCCACTAGATCAGAGGCAGTAGGGATGACCAGGGATGTTCTCTGTTTAGTGAGTCCACCAGATCAGAGACAGTAGGGATGACCAGGGATGTTTTCTGTTTAGTGAGTCCTCCAGATCAGAGGCAGTAGGGATGACCAGGGATGTTCTTTTGATAAGTGCGTGAATTGGACCATTTTCCTGTCCTGCTAATCATTCAAAATGAAATGAGTACTTTTGGGTGTCAGGGAAAATGTATCGAGTAAAAGGCACATTCTTTTCTTTAGGAATTATAGTGAAGTAAAAGTAGTCAGAGAATACTAAAGAACAGATACCCCCCAAAAAATACTTAAGTAGCACCTTAAAGTCATTTTTACTTACGTACTTTACACCACTGATCAAATCTACACGCAGAAAACGAACCCGCAAACAAACAAAAGGTATACCATATTATGAACGGATAAAGACGGGATCTGCTGATGTAGCAGACTGCTTGCCTCTACAAACAAGGGAACATGAGAGAGTCAGAATGGCATATATAATGTGACCTAAGCAAACACAAGCAGAGAAATGAAGGACCTAGAGAAAAATCAGACCACAACATATATCCAATCAAGGTAAATATTTATACGTCCATGTTCGCTCAGGTTGGCATCTCCCTGACCGGCTCCTTGACAGGTTCCTTGACAGGCTCCCTGACCGGCTCCTTGACAGGCTCCCTGACCGGCTCCTTGACAGGCTCCCTGACCGGCTCCCTGACAGGCTCCCTGACCGGCTCCTTGACAGGTTCCTTGACTGGCTCCTTGACCGGCACCTTGACTGGCTCCTTGACAGGTTCCTTGACTGGCTCCTTGACCGGCTCCTTGACAGGCTCCTTGACAGGTTCCTTGACAGGTTCCCTGACCGGCTCCCTGACAGGCTCCTTGACAGGTTCCTTGACAGGCTCTTTGACAGGCTCCCTGACAGGCTCCTTGACAGGCTCCCTGACCGGCTCCCTGACAGGCTCCCTGACCGGCTCCCTGACCGGCTCCCTGACCGGCTCCTTGACAGGCTCCTTGACAGGCTCCCTGACCGGCTCCCTGACCGGCTCCCTGACAGGCTCCTTGACAGCCTCCCTGACAGGCTCCTTGACAGGCTCCCTGACCGGCTCCCTGACAGGCTCCCTGACCGGCTCCCTGACAGGCTCCTTGACCGGCTCCCTGACCGGCTCCCTGACCGGCTCCCTGACCGGCTCCTTGACCGGCTCCTTGACCGGCTCCCTGACCGGCTCCCTGACAGGCTCCTTGACCGGCTCCCTGACCGGCTCCCTGACCGGCTCACGACACCAAACAGTAACGCTAAGGGACCATCAGGGATTTATAAAGTGCTGTTCATTTATTGTGTAAAAACGCGAGTCCTGAATTAATCAATATTTAATGTCACGCATCGTGGTTCTGGATAGCTGGCTGGTCGGCTAGGTCCACTTTGCCTTTCGGTCCGACGACGAAAACCTCACCATACCTACTGATTCCCGAAATACACATCTACAGTTCCACACACAGAAATGGCCATGAGTAAGCAGAACATACACAGCTACATGCTACCCCCCCCCCCCCCCCCGAAACAAAGCAGTCATTAGCGTGGGAAGTGAAAACGAATGGGTTTAACGCCCAGAAGATGTGATGAAAAGGATGCAGAAAGGGAGACCGTGTGCCCCTCCGGAACACGGCCGAGGTCGACGCACACACGCGTGTCATTAACATGTCATTAAAACGTGCCCCTGGGAAAGGTCAGCTGGCACCGCGGGAGGCTGATGGATGGGGGCTCGGCGGCGATGCCAAAGTCAAGTGACCTTTCCACCGCCCCGATCCAAAACTCCCCCCCCGGAGGTGGCAAGATGGGCCTCGACAGCAAATCAATCTTGAAGCTTGAGGACACGGAGGACAGTTGTAAATGAAAAGAAGAAGAGGGAAGATCTAGGTACAACACCATACCACAGTTAACATTTAGGCCTTACTAATAACACACAGGCTGCCTAAAATGGTGGCCTATTAAATTATGTCTCCATTAAGATTGGTTGACAGGGGAAGGGGGGGGGGTGTATAATGGGAATGTTTGATAAAGTGAGTGACTAATTCATTTGGGATTTCCTGGCTGCCGCTCTGTCCCCACTTTGCCACTGAATCACAGGCGATTAATTATGCAAACTACACAGAGGCCCAATTCTGATCCAATTTAAATATCCAAACCTTTGCTTTGCCCCCCACGTAATGGATTTGAAGTCCCTGCACAGGGAGTGTAAAACCATGAGTTTCCCCCAACCAAACCCAACTAGCCCCAGCCCCAGAAAAGCAATATTAAATGCATGTCCTACTGGAAACTTTACCAGTAAACTACCAGAATGTTGGTGTCTTTCAAAGATTTTATGTAATCTAATCACCAAGATATCTCGTGGCCCTTTTGGGTCCTTCTGATTATCATAGGTGTCTGTAATTATCTCTGTTCTTCTTTGTGGCCTTATCACATGTCAAATATATCAAATCATTAAAATAGAATGAGAAATCAGTAAATTATCCTTAACATAAACCATTATCTTAGTGAATTACCAGTTGTTTAATATGAGGGTTTCAGTATGACAAATCCTTTAAATATTTTTTATTATGTAAATATGCAAATGTTGTGAATGTTTTGCCGTCAAAACAGTTTTGAAAAAAGTCAATAGTTGGACAATTTATTTAGTTGATTCTATGCTTTTTTTTTCTCCATTAAATTTGGCTATTTTCTCTTGAACCATATGGACACAGATATTGATGAATACTATATATTAAATTACCAAAGTTATGATAGATTGCCAAAGATTTTCTGTTTTCTACCAAAATTACTGACGATTCGGGTAACTTTGATAAATTACCCAGTAGCTTTGCAACCCTACTCACACTGTGGTAAGGGAATATTCCCTATGACTCAGAGTAAACTTGTCACTCCAACATCAAGAGGATGTACAGGAAGGAAGCGGTATGAAAATGTGCTGTTAGTCAGCATTCCGATATACATATTTCTACGATGCGGAAAGCACCCGTTTTTAAAACACACCTCGTCCTAACTGTGGCCCTCCAATATGTCACCCTAAATGCGGCCCTGCAGAGTTGGGGTCAATTCACTTCCATCAAAGAATGGAACACGACCCGTTACTCTGACAACAACCTCATCCCCGACACTCGGTGCCAAAACGAATACTATTACCTTATATGGAAGCTTGACCCGAGCACTGGTCTAACAATCGCTGTCCGTGTAGCCCCTGTCACTACTCTATTGGTTGTCATGACACTTACTGTTGTCCGCCGTATCCCGTGCCCCCATCTCCCGCTCTCTGAGTGCGTCTGCCTCCTCCTTCCTCCTTGCCTCCTCCTTCCTGAGATCGTCCAGTTGGGTCTGTAGGTCGTCAGAGACCCGCTGCAGGTCACGAAGCTGGGCCTGAGGAGATGGAAGACAAAATGGAAGACATCCTCAACTCAACGCAACACATAAGCCCCTATGGCAACCTAACGCAACATTACAGCGCATCACACATTTATTACGTAATTACGTTACTAAATAAAAGTTAAGACGGTATATCTTGGGCAAACTTTAATGGTCAAGCATGAAAACCTTTCTGTGCATGTTTCGCTGTATGAAAAGGAAAGGGGGGGGGGGGGCAAAATGTGTTGTGTAGAAGTCATGGAAGTGATGGAGTGGGTGCAAATGTACAACTCTTTAAATTGTATCTCATTCATTTAAAGAGTGGGGCCTGAATGGATTTAATGATGAATCTCAAGTATTGAGCCTCCTATTCAGTTATTTTCTCTCTCTCTCTCTCTCTTTCTGTATTCACAGCAGCAGCTCTGCTGTAAAAGCAGAGAGGCCTACACAATGGACTATTTAAATCACCAGCGCCAGGCTGTGTTGCCGTGGCACCAAAATGACACTGAATGACAGAGAAGCATAGACTATCATCACTCTCTGTAATAGTCCAATTAATGAACAAAACGTGTGTGTGTGTGTGTGTGTATATTACTTTCAAATATCCCCTCTGAGAGTTTCTCATAATGCAATGATGAATTCTAGAGCTGTGGTTACGATAGGGATGACTAGCTTTCTGGGGTATGTTCCTTCCTTATCCACATTCAGCAGCCAGAGTGATTTATGGAGTCCATTTTGAGTTAGCGCCGAGCATACCTGCTCCAATGTATAGCACTGTCTGGGTAAACAAGTGCCTCCAGACTACATTATCAAACTTAAAGCCTAAACAACTAGCCTAAGTGCTAACATGCTAGCATGAGTAGCTACCATCAACCGACACAAGACTAAAAACTATATTATTTTGGTGGCAAAGTTTGATGGCAGATTTACAAAAAAGTTGGAATGTCCTTCATGTAATGTAAATGTAAATGTAAATTCTCTTTTACGGTATGTACACTGTCATTCAATCTAGTCCTCAATCTTTTTGTAAAACAAAACAGAAACATAATAGAAAATATTATTTATTCAGTACACTGGAAGGAGCTGTTGACTCAACATGAAAAAATATTATAAATATATATAATATATAAATATAAAATATATAAAAATTCCAATAGGATACATTATTCCAGCGATGTCTCTAAAAGGTCTGGTTTTCTTCTAACAGTCTCCCCTCGGGATAGGTTCCCTTGGGGTCATTGTGTAAGGTTCCTAGGAGTAGCCCCTAAAGCACTCTGCCATATCAACAGAGACACATTCAGAACAGAGGATCGAGAACTGCAGTAGGGGCAGGGGGGTTGTACAAGCCTGGATCTGTCAATCACCTACACACAGAAACAGAACATTGACCCGAAATATTCAACACAACGTGCCCTGGGTATAAGAAGCCTGTCAGCTGGCAATCAGAGGAGGGTGTTTGTGTGTGCATCTGTGTTGCGACTGAGTCGGCTGACTATTCCGTGTCATCGTAGTCTGCTGACTATTCCGTGACTATTCCGTGTCATCGTAGTCAGCTGACTATTCCGTGACTATTCCGTGTCATCGTAGTCGGCTGACTATTCCGTGTCATCGTAGTCGGCTGACTATTCCGTGTCATCGTAGTCGGCTGACTATTCCGTGTCATCGTAGTCGGCTGACTATTCCGTGTCATCGTAGTCGGCTGACTATTCCGTGTCATCGTAGTCGGCTGACTATTCCGTGACTATTCCGTGTCATCGTAGTCAGCTGACTATTCCGTGTCATCGTAGTCGGCTGACTATTCCGTGTCATCGTAGTCGGCTGACTATTCCGTGACTATTCCGTGTCATCGTAGTCGGCTGACTATTCCGTGACTATTCCGTGTCATCGTAGTCGGCTGACTATTCCGTGTCATCGTAGTCGGCTGACTATTCCGTGTCATCGTAGTCGGCTGACTATTCCGTGTCATCGTAGTCGGCTGACTATTCCGTGTCATCGTAGTCGGCTGACTATTGCGTGTCATCGTAGTCGTCTGACTATTCCGTGTCATCGTAGTCGGCTGACTATTCCGTGTCATCGTAGTCGGCTGACTATTCCGTAGGTGTCATAAACGTAGTCGGCTGACTATTCCGTGTCATCGTGGAGTCGGCTGACTATTCCGTGTCATCGTAGTCGGCTGACTATTCCGTGACTATTCCGTGTCATCGTAGTCAGCTGACTATTCCGTGTCATCGAAAAACCCAGTCTGGCTGACTATTCCGTGTCATCGTAGTCGGCTGACTATTCCGTGTCATCGTAGTCAGCTGACTATTCCGTGTCATCGTTTTGAGTCGGCTGACTATTCCGTGTCATCGTAGTCGGCTGACTATTCCGTGTCATCGCTTTGACTTGGTCGGCTGACTATTCCGTGTCATCGTAGTCGGCTGACTATTCCGTGACTATTCCGTGCCATCGTAGTCGGCTGACTATTCCGTGTCATCGTAGTCGGCTGACTATTCCGTGTCATCGTAGTCGGCTGACTATTCCGTGTCATCGTAGTCGGCTGACTATTCCGTGTCATCGTAGTCGGCTGACTATTCCGTGTCATCGTAGTCGGCTGACTATTCCGTGTCATCGTAGTCAGCTGACTATTCCGTGTCATCGTTGTCGGCTGACTATTCCGTGTCATCGTAGTCGGCTGACTATTCCGTGTCATCGTAGTCGGCTGACTATTCCGTGTCATCGTAGTCGGCTGACTATTCCGTGTCATCGTAGTCGGCTGACTATTCCGCGTCATCGTAGTCGGCTGACTATTGCGTGTCATCGTTGGATGTGAGTGATTATGGATGGCTGTCGTAGTAGTGGTGGTGGTGGTGGTACTAAGCATGACAGCTGTTATAACATTGTGTTAGTAGTTAGGCATGTACATACATTAGGGTAGGTGCTAGTTTAAACAGTAACCATAGCAACACGTGGCATGGTTGCAACATGTATTCTGGTATCAACTATATGTCTAGGAGACGTGGAGGATTGGGCAGGGTAGGAACACACTGATTTCCCTGGGTGACGGTCAGACAGGGAGCCAGTGTATATTACCACCGCTATATCTACCTGTTTCTCCCGCCAGGTGAGGACGCCTTCCTCAATCAGCAGCTGCTTGAGTCTCAGCCTCTCACCCAGGACCCTCGTCTGGCCCTCCACCTCCGCTCGCTCCCTCTGTCCCAGATTCCTGGAAGAAAGTAAATGCGGCCGTCACTACTGAGAAAAACCCACCGTCTGTTGTCTCCACGGACACCTCCCATCCTCTTCTAACAGTGATGCCATGGGCCAATTCTGGAGGGCTCACAGTGTACTCCCCCAGTACAAATGGGAAAATAACTTGGTACATGAGCTAGAGGTGGATTCTGTGGAAGAGCAGATATTTGCCCGAGATACAGTAGAGGGTAGGAGGTTGTGAGGTCGAAAATTAGGTATAATATTTTTGTTTGTTTGCGGTTTTGAGGCATATGGCATAATTAAATGAAACCTATATTGGTGCTTGTGTTTTCCAAAGGTGTACCCATGCGCTAGTCGTGGCAATGAACATCAATGCAATTAGGGGTGTTTTACTAATTGAGGTTGTGGCTATGCTTTGACTTGGAATCATAAGAGAGTCTAGCTAAATAATATGCTTCTGAAAAATGTACGCACACCTCGTATATATAAAGAATACTTTTTTCCTTTCAAGCATTTCTTAAGTGGAATTAGAGCCCTTCGTTGTTTTGACACCAAATCTAAAAGTGTTGTTCAGACGTTTGGAAACGAACCAATTATCCCGAAGGAAAATATCCACAACGTCTCAATTTAACTGAGAGGCTGCTGTTGTTACTATCCATTCTACTTCTATTTGGTAAACAAGCACAATAAGACGGCAAAATGAGAAGCCAATGAGGTGGTGGCTATTGAACTCTTGTTATCCATGATGTATTCACATTAAGAATTGAGCTGCTAAAGGAATCCTGTTATGTCAACACAGCCCTCTGTCTCTAGCACAGTAACAACACGCCCCCTGGTGCTAACATTCAGTATGAGAAAGGTACACTGGATATCATTGTCACGTAGGCCCAACAGGCTCTGATCCCCTACACATATGTCTACGGAACGGTTAGGACAACAGGAACATTTATTCGGCTATTCATACCAACAACAAAACATCCTTTCTGAAACGCAAATCATATCCATTTCAAACAGGTGCTCTCAATTGGGATGTCGGATGGCATGCCAATGGGAACACATTCCAGCTCCAAATGACCACAGTACACCACAGCAACTGATTTAGAGCTAGACCTGGGCAACCAGGGGTGTCTACTCTGGAATAGACCTGGGCAACCAGGGGTGTCTACTCTGGAATAGACCTGGGCAACCAGGGGTGTCTACTCTGGAATAGACCTGGGCAACCAGGGGTGTCTACTCTGGAATAGACCTGGGCAACCAGGGGTGTCTACTCTGGAATAGACCTGGGCAACCAGGGGTGTCTACTCTGGAATAGACCTGGGCAACCAGGGTGTCTACTCTGAATAGACCTGGGCAACCAGGGTGTCTACTCTGGAATAGACCTGGGCAACCAGGGGTGTCTACTCTGGAATAGACCTGGGCAACCAGGGGTGTCTACTCTGGAATAGACCTGGGCAACCAGGGTGTCTACTCTGGAATAGACCTGGGCAACCAGGGGTGTCTACTCTGGAATAGACCTGGGCAACCAGGGGTGTCTACTCTGGAATAGACCTGGGCAACCAGGGGTGTCTACTCTGGAATAGACCTGGGCAACCAGGGTGTCTACTCTGGAATAGACCTGGGCAACCAGGGGTGTCTACTCTGGAATAGACCTGGGCAACCAGGGGTGTCTACTCTGGAATAGACCTGGGCAACCAGGGGTGTCTACTCTGGAATAGACCTGGGCAACCAGGGTGTCTACTCTGGAATAGACCTGGGCAACCAGGGGTGTCTACTCTGGAATAGACCTGGGCAACCAGGGGTGTCTACTCTGGAATAGACCTGGGCAACCAGGGGTGTCTACTCTGGAATAGACCTGGGCAACCAGGGGTGTCTACTCTGGAATAGACCTGGGCAACCAGGGGTGTCTACTCTGGAATAGACCTGGGCAACCAGGGTGTCTACTCTGGAATAGACCTGGGCAACCAGGGGTGTCTACTCTGGAATAGACCTGAATAGACCTGGGCAACCAGGGGTGTCTACTCTGGAATAGACCTGGGCAACCAGGGGTGTCTACTCTGGAATAGACCTGGGCAACCAGGGGTGTCTACTCTGGAATAATAGACCTGGACCAACCAGGGGTGTCTACCTCTGGAATAGACCTGGGCAACCAGGGGTGTCTACTCTGGAATAGACCTGGGCAACCAGGGGTGTCTACTCTGGAATAGACCTGGGCAACCAGGGGTGTCTACTCTGGAATAGACCTGGGCAACCAGGGGTGTCTACTCTGGAATAGACCTGGGCAACCAGGGTGTCTACTCTGGAATAGACCTGGGCAACCAGGGGTGTCTACTCTGGAATAGACCTGGGCAACCAGGGGTGTCTACTCTGGAATAGACCTGGGCAACCAGGGTGTCTACTCTGGCTAGACCTGGGCAACCAGGGTGTCTACTCTGGAATAGACCTGGGCAACCAGGGGTGTCTACTCTGGAATAGACCTGGGCAACCAGGGTGTCTACTCTGGAATAGACCTGGGCAACCAGGGGTGTCTACTCTGAGCTAGACCTGGGCAACCAGGGGTGTCTACTCTGGAGCTAGACCTGGGCAACCAGGGTGTCTACTCTGGAATAGACCTGGGCAACCAGGGTGTCTACTCTGGAATAGACCTGGGCAACCAGGGGTGTCTACTCTGGAATAGACCTGGGCAACCAGGGGTGTCTACTCTGGAATAGACCTGGGCAACCAACTGGAATAGACCTGGGCAACCAGGGGTGTCTACTCTGGAATAGACCTGGGCAACCAGGGGTGTCTACTCTGGAATAGACCTGGGCAACCAGGGTGTCTACTCTGGAATAGACCTGGGCAACCAGGGTGTCTACTCTGGAATAGACCTGGGCAACCAGGGGTGTCTACTCTGGAATAGACCTGGGCAACCAGGGGTGTCTACTCTGGAATAGACCTGGGCAACCAGGGGTGTCTACTCTGGAATAGACCTGGGCAACCAGGGGTGTCTACTCTGGAATAGACCTGGGCAACCAGGGTGTCTACTCTGGCTAGACCTGGGCAACCAGGGTGTCTACTCTGGAATAGACCTGGGCAACCAGGGGTGTCTACTCTGGAATAGACCTGGGCAACCAGGGGTGTCTACTCTGGAATAGACCTGGGCAACCAGGGGTGTCTACTCTGGAATAGACCTGGGCAACCAGGGGTGTCTACTCTGAGCTAGACCTGGGCAACCAGGGGTGTCTACTCTGGAATAGACCTGGGCAACCAGGGGTGTCTACTCTGGAATAGACCTGGGCAACCAGGGGTGTCTACTCTGAGCTAGACCTGGGCAACCAGGGGTGTCTACTCTGAGCTAGACCTGGGCAACCAGGGGTGTCTACTCTGGAATAGACCTGGGCAACCAGGGGTGTCTACTCTGGGCTAGACCTGGGCAACCAGGGGTGTCTACTCTGGAATAGACCTGGGCAACCAGGGGTGTCTACTCTGGAATAGACCTGGGCAACCAGGGGTGTCTACTCTGGAATAGACCTGGGCAACCAGGGGTGTCTACTCTGGAATAGACCTGGGCAACCAGGGGTGTCTACTCTGGAATAGACCTGGGCAACCAGGGGTGTCTACTCTGGAATAGACCTGGGCAACCAGGGGTGTCTACTCTGGAATAGACCTGGGCAACCAGGGGTGTCTACTCTGTAATAGACCTGGGCAACCAGGGGTGTCTACTCTGGAATAGACCTGGGCAACCAGGGGTGTCTACTCTGGAATAGACCTGGGCAACCAGGGGTGTCTACTCTGGAATAGACCTGGGCAACCAGGGGTGTCTACTCTGGAATAGACCTGGGCAACCAGGGGTGTCTACTCTGGAATAGACCTGGGCAACCAGGGTGTCTACTCTGGAATAGACCTGGGCAACCAGGGTGTCTACTCTGGAATAGACCTGGGCAACCAGGGGTGTCTACTCTGGAATAGACCTGGGCAACCAGGGTGTCTACTCTGGAATAGACCTGGGCAACCAGGGGTGTCTACTCTGAATAGACCTGGGCAACCAGGGGTGTCTACTCTGGAATAGACCTGGGCAACCAGGGGTGTCTACTCTGGAATAGACCTGGGCAACCAGGGTGTCTACTCTCAGCTAGACCTGGGCAACCAGGGTGTCTACTCTGGTAGACCTGGGCAACCAGGGTGTCTACTCTGAATAGACCTGGGCAACCAGGGGTGTCTACTCTGGAATAGACCTGGGCAACCAGGGGTGTCTACTCTGAGCTAGACCTGGGCAACCAGGGGTGTCTACTCTGAGCTAGACCTGGGCAACCAGGGGTGTCTACTCTGGAATAGACCTGGGCAACCAGGGGTGTCTACTCTGGAATAGACCTGGGCAACCAGGGGTGTCTACTCTGGAATAGACCTGGGCAACCAGGGGTGTCTACTCTGGAATAGACCTGGGCAACCAGGGGTGTCTACTCTGGAATAGACCTGGGCAACCAGGGGTGTCTACTCTGGAATAGACCTGGGCAACCAGGGGTGTCTACTCTGGAATAGACCTGGGCAACCAGGGGTGTCTACTCTGGAATAGACCTGGGCAACCAGGGGTGTCTACTCTAGACCTGGGCAACCAGGGTGTCTACTCTGGAATAGACCTGGGCAACCAGGGTGTCTACTCTGGAATAGACCTGGGCAACCAGGGGTGTCTACTCTGGAATAGACCTGGGCAACCAGGGTGTCTACTCTGGAATAGACCTGGGCAACCAGGGGTGTCTACTCTGGAATAGACCTGGGCAACCAGGGGTGTCTACTCTGGAATAGACCTGGGCAACCAGGGGTGTCTACTCTGGAATAGACCTGGGCAACCAGGGGTGTCTACTCTGAATAGACCTGGGCAAACCAGACCTGGGCAACCAGGGTGTCTACTCTGGAATAGACCTGGGCAACCAGGGGTGTCTACTCTGGAATAGACCTGGGCAACCAGGGGTGTCTACTCTGGAATAGACCTGGGCAACCAGGGTGTCTACTCTGGAATAGACCTGGGCAACCAGGGGTGTCTACTCTGGAATAGACCTGGGCAACCAGGGGTGTCTACTCTGGAATAGACCTGGGCAACCAGGGTGTCTACTCTGGAATAGACCTGGGCAACCAGGGGTGTCTACTCTAGACCTGGGCAACCAGGGGTGTCTACTCTAGACCTGGGCAACCAGGGGTGTCTAGACCTGCAACCAGGGTGTCTACTCTGGAATAGACCTGGGCAACCAGGGGTGTCTACTCTGGAATAGACCTGGGCAACCAGGGGTGTCTACTCTGGAGACCTGGGCAACCAGGGGTGCTGAATAGACCTGGGCAACCAGGGGTGTCTACTCTGAATAGACCTGGGCAACCAGGGGTGTCTACTCTGGAATAGACCTGGGCAACCAGGGTGTCTACTCTGGAATAGACCTGGGCAACCAGGGTGTCTACTCTGGAATAGACCTGGGCAACCAGGGTGTCTACTCTGGAATAGACCTGGGCAACCAGGGGTGTCTACTCTGGAATAGACCTGGGCAACCAGGGTGTCTACTCTGGAATAGACCTGGGCAACCAGGGGGGGTGTCTACTCTGGAATAGACCTGGGCAACCAGGGGTGTCTACTCTGGAATAGACCTGGGCAACCAGGGGTGTCTACTCTGAGAATAGACCTGGGGGTGTCTACTCTGGAATAGACCTGGGCAACCAGGGGTGTCTACTCTGGAATAGACCTGGGCAACCAGGGTGTCTACTCTGGAATAGACCTGGGCAACCAGGGGTGTCTACTCTGGAATAGACCTGGGCAACCAGGGGTGTCTACTCTGGAATAGACCTGGGCAACCAGGGGTGTCTACTCTGGAATAGACCTGGGCAACCAGGGGTGTCTACTCTGGAATAGACCTGGGCAACCAGGGGTGTCTACTCTGAGATAGACCTGGGCAACCAGGGGTGTCTACTCTGGAATAGACCTGGGCAACCAGGGGTGTCTACTCTAGACCTGGGAATAGACCTGGGCAACCAGGGGTGTCTACTCTGGAATAGACCTGGGCAACCAGGGGTGTCTACTCTGAGCTAGACCTGGGCAACCAGGGGTGTCTACTCTGGAATAGACCTGGGCAACCAGGGGTGTCTACTCTGGAATAGACCTGGGCAACCAGGGGTGTCTACTCTGGAATAGACCTGGGCAACCAGGGGTGTCTACTCTGGAATAGACCTGGGCAACCAGGGGTGTCTACTCTGGAATAGACCTGGGCAACCAGGGGTGTCTACTCTGGAATAGACCTGGGCAACCAGGGGTGTCTACTCTGGAATAGACCTGGGCAACCAGGGGTGTCTACTCTGAGCTAGACCTGGGCAACCAGGGGTGTCTACTCTGGAATAGACCTGGGCAACCAGGGTGTCTACTCTGGAATAGACCTGGGCAACCAGGGTGTCTACTCTGGAATAGACCTGGGCAACCAGGGTGTCTACTCTGGAATAGACCTGGGCAACCAGGGGTGTCTACTCTGGAATAGACCTGGGCAACCAGGGGTGTCTACTCTGGAATAGACCTGGGCAACCAGGGTGTCTACTCTGGAATAGACCTGGGCAACCAGGGGTGTCTACTCTGGAATAGACCTGGGCAACCAGGGTGTCTACTCTGGAATAGACCTGGGCAACCAGGGGTGTCTACTCTGGAATAGACCTGGGCAACCAGGGGTGTCTACTCTGGAATAGACCTGGGCAACCAGGGGTGTCTACTCTGGAATAGACCTGGGCAACCAGGGGTGTCTACTCTGGAATAGACCTGGGCAACCAGGGGTGTCTACTCAGCTAGACCTGGGCAACCAGGGTGTCTACTCTGGAATAGACCTGGGCAACCAGGGTGTCTACTCTGGAATAGACCTGGGCAACCAGGGGTGTCTACTCTGGAATAGACCTGGGCAACCAGGGTGTCTACTCTGAGCTAGACCTGGGCAACCAGGGGTGTCTACTCTGAATAGACCTGGGCAACCAGGGGTGTCTACTCTGAGCTAGACCTGGGCAACCAGGGGTGTCTAAGACCTAGACCTGGGCAACCAGGGGTGTCTACTCTGGAACTAGACCTGGGCAACCAGGGTGTCTACTCTGAGCTAGACCTGGGCAACCAGGGGTGTCTACTCTGGAATAGACCTGGGCAACCAGGGGTGTCTACTCTGGACTAGACCTGTGAATAGACCTGGGCAACCAGGGGTGTCTACTCTGAATAGACCTGGGCAACCAGGGGTGTCTACTCTGGAATAGACCAACCAGGGGGCTCTGGAATAGACCTGGGCAACCAGGGGTGTCTACTCTCAGAATAGACCTGGGCAACCAGGGGTGTCTACTCTGGAATAGACCTGGGCAACCAGGGGTGTCTACCTGGAATAGACCTGGGCAACCAGGGGTGTCTACTCTGGAATAGACCTGGGCAACCAGGGGTGTCTACTCTGGAATAGACCTGGGCAACCAGGGTGTCTACTCTGGAATAGACCTGGGCAACCAGGGGTGTCTACTCTGGAATAGACCTGGGCAACCAGGGGTGTCTACTCTGGAATAGACCTGGGCAACCAGGGGTGTCTACTCTGAATAGACCTGGGCAACCAGGGGTGTCTACTCTGGAATAGACCTGGGCAACCAGGGGTGTCTACTCTGGAATAGACCTGGGCAACCAGGGTGTCTACTCTGGAGCTAGACCTGGGCAACCAGGGGTGTCTACTCTGAGCTAGACCTGGGCAACCAGGGGTGTCTACTCTGAGCTAGACCTGGGCAACCAGGGGTGTCTACTAGACCTGGGCAACCAGGGGTGTCTACTCTGAGCTAGACCTGGGCAACCAGGGTGCTAGACCTGGGCAACCAGGGTGTCTACTCTGAGCTAGACCTGGGCAACCAGGGGTGTCTACTCTGAGCTAGACCTGGGCAACCAGGGGTGTCTACTCTGTAATAGACCTGGGCAACCAGGGGTGTCTACTCTGAGCTAGACCTGGGCAACCAGGGGTGTCTACTCTGAGCTAGACCTGGGCAACCAGGGGTGTCTACTCTGAGCTAGACCTGGGCAACCAGGGGTGTCTACTCTGTAATAGACCTGGGCAACCAGGGGTGTCTACTCTGGAATAGACCTGGGCAACCAGGGGTGTCTACTCTGGAATAGACCTGGGCAACCAGGGGTGACCTGGAATAGACCTGGGCAACCAGGGGTGTCTACCTCCAGCTAGACCTGGGCAACCAGGGGTGTCTACTCTGAGCTAGACCTGGGCAACCAGGGGTGTCTACTCTGGAATAGACCTGGGCAACCAGGGTGTCTACTCTGGAATAGACCTGGGCAACCAGGGGTGTCTACTCTGGAATAGACCTGGGCAACCAGGAATAGACCTGGGCAACCAGGGGTGTCTGGAATAGACCTCTGGAATAGACCTGGGCAACCAGGGGTGTCTACTCTGGAATAGACCTGGGCAACCAGGGGTGTCTACTCTGAGCTAGACCTGGGCAACCAGGGGTGGGTGTCTGGGCAACCAGGGGTGTCTACTCAGCTAGACCTGGGCAACCAGGGTGTCTACTCTCAGCTAGACCTGGGCAACCAGGGGTGTCTACTCTGAGCTAGACCTGGGCAACCAGGGGTGTCTACTCTGAGCTAGACCTGGGCAACCAGGGGTGTCTACTCTGAGCTAGACCTGGGCAACCAGGGGTGTCTACTCTGAGCTAGACCTGGGCAACCAGGGGTGTCTACTCTGAGCTAGACCTGGGCAACCAGGGTGTCTCTCTAACTAGACCTGGGCAACCAGGGGTGTCTACTCTGTAATAGACCTGGGCAACCAGGGGTGTCTACTCTGAGCTAGACCTGGGCAACCAGGGGTGTCTACTCTGAGCTAGACCTGGGCAACCAGGGGTGTCTACTCTGTAATAGACCTGGGCAACCAGGGGTGTCTACTCTGTAATAGACCTGGGCAACCAGGGGTGTCTACTCTGGAATAGACCTGGGCAACCAGGGGTGTCTACTCTGGAATAGACCTGGGCAACCAGGGGTGTCTACTCTGGAATAGACCTGGGCAACCAGGGGTGTCTACTCTGAGCTAGACCTGGGCAACCAGGGGTGTCTACTCTGAGCTAGACCTGGGCAACCAGGGGTGTCTACTCTGAGCTAGACCTGGGCAACCAGGGGTGTCTACTCTGAGCTAGACCTGGGCAACCAGGGGTGTCTACTCTGAGCTAGACCTGGGCAACCAGGGGTGTCTACTCTGAGCTAGACCTGGGCAACCAGGGGTGTCTACTCTGAGCTAGACCTGGGCAACCAGGGGTGTCTACTCTGAGCTAGACCTGGGCAACCAGGGGTGTCTACTCTGAGCTAGACCTGGGCAACCAGGGGTGTCTACTCTGAGCTAGACCTGGGCAACCAGGGTGTCTACTCTGGGCTAGACCTGGGCAACCAGGGGTGTCTACTCTGGAGGGTGCTAACTGGAATAGACCTGGGCAACCAGGGGTGTCTACTCTGAGCTAGACCTGGGCAACCAGGGGTGTCTACTCTGAGCTAGACCTGGGCAACCAGGGGTGTCTACTCTCAGCTAGACCTAGACCTGGGCAACCAGGGGTGTCTACTCTGAGCTAGACCTGGGCAACCAGAGGTGTCTACTCTGAGCTAGACCTGGGCAACCAGGGGTGTCTACTCTGAGCTAGACCTGGGCAACCAGGGTGTCTACTCTGAGCTAGACCTGGGCAACCAGGGTGTCTACTCTGAGCTAGACCTGGGCAAGCCAGACCTGGGCAACCAGGTGTCTACTCTGAGCTAGACCTGGGCAACCAGGGGTGTCTACTCTGAGCTAGACCTGGGCAACCAGGGGTGTCTACTCTGACCTGGGCTAGGGTGACCTGGGCAACCAGGGGTGTCTACTCTGAGCTAGACCTGGGCAACCAGGGTGTCTACTCTGAGCTAGACCTGGGCAACCAGGGTGTCTACTCTGAGCTAGACCTGGGCAACCAGGGGTGTCTACTCTGAGCTAGACCTGGGCAACCAGGGGTGTCTACTCTGAGCTAGACCTGGGCAACCAGGGGTGTCTACTCTGAGCTAGACCTGGGCAACCAGGGTGTCTACTCTGAGCTAGACCTGGGCAACCAGGGGTGTCTACTCTGTAGACCTGGGCAATAGACCTGGGCAACCAGGGGTGTCTACTCTGAGCTAGACCTGGGCAACCAGGGGTGTCTACTCTGAGCTAGACCTGGGCAACCAGGGGTGTCTACTCTGAGCTAGACCTGGGCAACCAGGGGTGTCTACTCTGAGCTAGACCTGGGCAACCAGGGTGTCTACTCTCTGACCTGGGCAGACCTGGGCAGACCAGGGGTGTCTACTCTGAGCTAGACCTGGGCAACCTGGGGGTGTCTACTCTGAGCTAGACCTGGGCAACCAGGGGTGTCTACTCTGAGCTAGACCTGGGCAACCAGGGGTGTCTACTCTGAGCTAGACCTGGGCAACCAGGGGTGTCTACTCTGAGCTAGACCTGGGCAACCAGGGGTGTCTACTCTGAGCTAGACCTGGGCAACCAGGGGTGTCTACTCTGAGCTAGACCTGGGCAACCAGGGGTGTCTACTCTGAGCTAGACCTGGGCAACCAGGGGTGTCTACTCTGTAATAGACCTGGGCAACCAGAGGTGTCTACTCTGAGCTAGACCTGGGCAACCAGAGGTGTCTACTCTGAGCTAGACCTGGGCAACCAGGGGTGTCTACTCTGTAATAGACCTGGGCAACCAGGGGTGTCTACTCTGAGCTAGACCTGGGCAACCAGGGTGTCTACTCTGAGCTAGACCTGGGCAACCAGGGGTGTCTACTCTGAGCTAGACCTGGGCAACCAGGGTGTCTACTCTGAGCTAGACCTGGGCAACCAGGGTGTCTACTCTGAGCTAGACCTGGGCAACCAGGGGTGTCTACTGTCTAGACCTGGGCAACCAGGGGTGTGAGCTAGACCTGGGCAACCAGGGGTGTCTACTCTGAGCTAGACCTGGGCATCCAGGGGTGTCTACTCTGAGCTAGACCTGGGCAACCAGGGGTGTCTACTCTGAGCTGAGACCTGGGCAGACCTGGGCAACCAGGGGTGTCTACTCTGAGCTAGACCTGGGCAACCAGGGGTGTCTACTCTGAGCTAGACCTGGGCAACCAGGGGTGTCTACTCTGAGCTAGACCTGGGCAACCAGGGGTGTCTACTCTGAGCTAGACCTGGGCAACCAGGGGTGTCTACTCTGGAATAGACCTGGGCAACCAGGGGTGTCTACTCTGAGCTAGACCTGGGCAACCAGGGGTGTCTATTCTGGAATAGACCTGGGCAACCAGGGGTGTCTACTCTGGAATAGACCTGGGCAACCAGGGGTGTCTACTCTGAGCTAGACCTGGGCAACCAGGGTGTCTACTCTGAGCTAGACCTGGGCAACCAGGGGTGTCTACTCTGAGCTAGACCTGGGCAACCAGGGGTGTCTACTCTGAGCTAGACCTGGGCAACCAGGGGTGTCTACTCTCAGCTAGACCTGGGCAACCAGGGGTGTCTACTCTGGAATAGACCTGGGCAACCAGCGGTGTCTACTCTGGAATAGACCTGGGCAACCAGGGGTGTCTACTCTGGAATAGACCTGGGCAACCAGGGGTGTCTACTCTGGAATAGACCTGGGCAACCAGGGGTGTCTACTCTGGAATAGACCTGGGCAACCAGGGGTGTCTACTCTGAGCTAGACCTGGGCAACCAGGGGTGTCTACTCTCAGCTAGACCTCGGCAACCAGGGGTGTCTACTCTCAGCTAGACCTGAGCAACCAGGGGTGTCTACTCTGAGCTAGACCTGGGCAACCAGGGGTGTCTACTCTGGGCTAGACCTGGGCAACCAGGGGTGTCTACTCTGGGCTAGACCTGGGCAACCAGGGGTGTCTACTCTGGAATAGACCTGGGCAACCAGGGGTGTCTACTCTGGAATAGACCTGGGCAACCAGGGGTGTCTACTCTCAGCTAGACCTGGGCAACCAGGGGTGTCTACTCTCAGCTAGACCTGGGCAACCAGGGGTGTCTACTCTCAGCTAGACCTGGGCAACCAGGAGTGTCTACTCTCGGCTAGACCTGGGCAACCAGGGGTGTCTACTCTCGGCTAGACCTGGGCAACCAGGGGTGTCTACTCTGGGCTAGACCTGGGCAACCAGGGGTGTCTACTCTGGGCTAGACCTGGGCAACCAGGGGTGTCTACTCTGGGCTAGACCTCGGCAACCAGGGATGTCTACTCTGAGCTAGACCTGGGCAACCAGGGATGTCTACTCTGAGCTAGACCTGGGCAACCAGGGGTGTCTACTCTCAGCTAGACCTGGGCAACCAGCGGTGTCTACTCTCAGCTAGACCTGGGCAACCAGGGGTGTCTACTCTGGAATAGACCTGGGCAACCAGGGGTGTCTACTCTGGAATAGACCTGGGCAACCAGGGGTGTCTACTCTGGGCTAGACCTGGGCAACCAGGGGTGTCTACTCTCAGCTAGACCTGGGCAACCAGCGGTGTCTACTCTCAGCTAGACCTGGGCAACCAGGGGTGTCTACTCTCAGCTAAACCTGGGCAACCAGCGGTGTCTACTCTCAGCTAGACCTGGGCAACCAGGGGTCTCTACTCTGGGCTAGACCTGGGCAACCAGGGGTGTCTACTCTGGGCTAGACCTGGGCAACCAGGGGTGTCTACTCTGGGCTAGACCTGGGCAACCAGGGGTGTCTACTCTGGGCTAGACCTGGGCAACCAGGGGTGTCTACTCTGGGCTAGACCTGGGCAACCAGGGGTGTCTACTCTGGGCTAGACCTGGGCAACCAGGGGTGTCTACTCTGGGCTAGACCTGGGCAACCAGGGGTGTCTACTCTGGGCTAGACCTGGGCCAGACCTGGGCAACCTGGGCCAGGGGTGTCTACTCTGGAATAGACCTGGGCAACCAGGGGTGTCTACTCTGGAATAGACCTGGGCAACCAGGGGTGTCTACTCTGGAATAGACCTGGGCAACCAGGGGTGTCTACTCTGGAATAGACCTGGGCAACCAGGGGTGTCTACTCTGAGCTAGACCTGGGCAACCAGGGGTGTCTACTCTGGGCTAGACCTGGGCAACCAGGGGTGTCTACTCTGGGCTAGACCTGGGCAACCAGGGGTGTCTACTCTGAGCTAGACCTGGGCAACCAGGGGTGTCTACTCTGGAATAGACCTGGGCAACCAGGGGTGTCTACTCTGAGCTAGACCTCGGCAACCAGGGGTGTCTACTCTGAGCTAGACCTGGGCAACCAGGGGTGTCTACTCTGAGCTAGACCTGGGCAACCAGGGGAGTCTACTCTGAGCTAGACCTGGTGTCTACTCTGAGCTAGACCTGGGCAACCAGTCTACTCTGAGCTAGACCTGGGCAACCAGGGGAGTCTACTCTGAGCTAGACCTGGGCAACCAGGGGTGTCTACTCTGAGCTATCAGATAAGCTCCAAATGAAAAGAAAACAAGCAGGTGTCCACCCCTGAACTAAGGTGTATGATTTTTGAAGTACGGACTCCCCCGTCCAACTGACCTGCATGTGTTTTGGCAAGGCGTTTGACTTCTGTATTCATCTGAAGCGTCACAGCAGTCTGGAGGGAAGAACGGTAAAAGACATTTACACACCAGGCAAATCAATGAGGTACACAAGAACAAGAGATCTCAACAAAGACAAGAGTGCCACATTGACCTCCGAAACTTCTCTTGTGCGTTCTTATTGATCATTGAAATGCAGCCATTTAAAAATCCCAATCTGCTGATGCCTACAGCTATGTTCAGCACCTGACAAAATAACTACTACTTAGCTAGGTCGGATTTCATTCCCGGGACTTGCAAGGGAGAGACCAGAGGCCACGAGAGCGGTCACAGTTGGAAATTCCTCAATTACGCTGGTATCCCATTGGTTGAGCAGTAGCTAGAGTGCCAGAGCCTGACACGGTTAAAAGCTCTCACTGAGCCGAGAGGACAAACCACCAACTCTAAGTGGCTCCATTCAAGGCGGGAGGATGAGAAGGTAAAATGCTACCGGAGTCAGACACTAAACCCCTCCCTCCCTTAGTTCCTTCTTTTTCTCCATCGCCTGCTGCTGCCGTGTGCCATCACAAACAGCCAGGAAAGCCTGTGACGGGGGGCAGCGATAACGGGAAACGTTCCATTTTTTTGAAAGCTTTGCAGCGCTCAGAGACAAGAGGGAAGGGGGGACAAAAATGATCTAATTAAAGGATTTACAGCAGCAGGCTTCACACGCCATGAGGAGGAGGAGAGAGAGGTAGAGGAGGAGAGAGAGAGAGGAGGGGAGAGAGGAGAGAGAGGAGAGAGAGAGAGAGGAGAGAGAGGAGAGAGAGAGGAGGAGGAGAGAGAGGAGGAGAGAGAGAGGAGAGAGGAGAGAGAGGAGGAGAGAGAGAGAGAGAGAGAGAGAGAGGAGAGAGAGGAGAGAGAGGAGAGAGAGAGAGGAGGAGAGAGAGGTAGAGGAGGAGAGAGAGGAGAGAGGAGGAGAGAGAGGTAGAGGAGGAGAGAGAGAGAGAGAGAGAGAGGAGGAGAGAGAGGAGAGAGAGGAGAGAGGAGGAGGAGAGAGAGGTAGAGGAGGAGAGAGAGGTAGAGGAGGAGGAGAGAGAGGAGAGGAGGAGAGAGAGGAGGAGAGAGGTAGAGGAGGAGAGGTAGAGGAGAGAGAGAGGAGAGAGAGAGAGGAGGAGAGGTAGAGGAGGAGAGAGAGGAGAGAGGGGTAGAGGAGGAGAGAGAGGAGAGAGAGAGAGGAGGAGAGGTAGAGGAGAGATGAGAGAGGAGAGAGAGGAGAGAGGAGAGAGAGGAGAGAGAGGAGGAGAGAGAGAGGAGGAGAGATAGAGGAGGAGAGAGGAGGAGGAGAGAGAGGAGGAGAGGAGGAGGAGAGGAGAGGAGAGAGGAGAGGTAGAGGAGGAGAGAGGAGAGAGAGGAGGAGAGAGAGGAGGAGAGAGGAGAGAGAGGAGGAGAGAGAGGAGGTGAAGTAGAGGAGGAGAGAGAGGTAGAGGAGGAGAGAGAGGAGAGAGAGAGAGGAGGAGAGAGGAGAGAGAGGAGGAGAGAGAGGAGGTGAGGTAAAGGAGAGGGAGGAGGAGAGGTAGAGGAGGAGAGAGAGGAGGAGGAGAGGTCGAGGAGAGGGATGTTGAGGATGAAAACAGAATGCTGTTCAAGGAGACGAGGTAGAGGAGGAGAGATAGAGGAGGAGAAGTAGAGGAGGAGAGGTAGAGGAGGAGAGATAGAGGAGGAGGGGAGAGTGGGGGAATTGAGGATGAAGACAGAATGCTGTTGAAGCTGAAGAGCGGGAGAGGGGGAGAAGGGAGAGGAGAGAGAGGAGGAGGAGAGGTAGAGGAGAGGGATGTTGAGGATGAAAACAGAATGCTGTTCAAGGAGACGAGGTAGAGGAGGAGAGATAGAGGAGGAGAGGTAGAGGAGGAGAGGGTAGAGGAGGAGAGGTAGAGGAGGAGGGGGGAGGAGGAGGGGAGAGGGGGGAATTGAGGATGAAGACAGAATGCTGTTGAAGCTGAAGAGCGGGAGAGGGGGAGAAGGGAGAGGAGGAGAAGAGGGGGGGGTGGATCTTGTTTACTGTTTTGCCTCTTTATCTCAGTTTGTTTCCTCAACTAAAGGGAATGGCAGCGAGTAGAACAACTTCCAAGATGTCAATCTTTGACAGCATTCAAAATGTGTTCTCAAAGAGAAGAGCCAACCAGTGGGACATCACTGAGACAGTGTTCTTCCTACTGGAGTGGAGCCCACTGTAGTCACAGCTGACGTTTGTAGTCTAGTTTAAACAACAGTGTGGCCCGTTCAGTAGCAGTCCGTGGCATCAATGTGAAGGATCAAAAGATGATTGTAAATCACTCAGCCACGGTCTTCGAAATACCTAATCAACATTTACACAAGAGCATGACTGGCTTAATAAAGTATAGGCGGTAAAGCTGGAACAAATGGATTCAACATGTATATAGTTAATACAGTACAGGTTAATACAGTACAGTACATTACAGTACATTACAGTAGAGTACATTACAGTACATTACAGTAGAGTACAGTACACTACAATAGAGTACATTACAGTACATTACAGTAGAGTACATTACAGTACATTACAGTACACTACAGTAGAGTACAGTACACTACAGTAGAGTACAGTACACTACAGTAGAGTACAGTACATTACAGTAGAGTACATTACAGTACATTACAGTAGAGTACAGTACATTACAGTAGAGTACAGTACATTACAGTAGAGTACAGTACACTACAGTAGAGTACATTACAGTACATTACAGTAGAGTACATTACAGTGCATTACAGTAGAGTACATTACACTACAGTAGAGTACAGTACATTACAGTAGAGTACAGTACATTACAGTAGAGTACAGTAGAGTACATACAGTACACTACAGTAGAGTACAGTACACTACAGTAGAGTACAGTACACTACAGTAGAGTACAGTACACTACAGTAGAGTACAGTACATTACAGTAGAGTACATTACATTACAGTAGAGTAGAGTACAGTACACTACAGTAGAGTACATTACATTACAGTAGAGTACAGTACATTACAGTACATTACATTACAGTAGAGTACAATACATTACAGTACATTACAGTAGAGTACATTACAGTAGAGTACAGTACATTACAGTAGAGTACAGTACACTACAGTAGAGTACATTACAGTACATTACAGTAGAGTACAGTACATTACAGTAGAGTACAATACATTACAGTACATTACATTACAGTACATTAAAGTACATTACAGTAGAGTACAGTACATTACATTACAGAACATTACAGTAGAGTACAGTACATTACATTACAGTACATTACAGTAGAGTACATTACATTACATTACAGTACATTACAGTAGAGTACATTACAGTACATTACAGTACATTACAGTAGAGCACATTACAGTACATTACAGTAGAGTACAGTACATTACAGTACATTACATTACAGTAGAGTACATTACATTACATTACAGTAGACTGCTGTACAGTACATTAGAGTAGAGTACAATGCATTACAGTGCAGTACATTACAGTTAAGTACAGTAGAGTGCAGTATATTACAGTACATTACATTACAGTGCAGGACACTACAGTAGAGTACAGTACATTACAGTAGAGTACAGTACATTACAGTACAGTAGAGTACAGTGCATTACAGTGCATTACAGTGCATTACAGTAGAGTACAGTACATTACAGTAGACTGCTGTACAGTGCATTACAGTACATTACAGTAGAGTACAGTACATTACAGTAGAGTACAGTACATTACAGTACAGTAGAGTACAGTGCATTACAGTGCATTACAGTAGAGTACAGTACATTACAGTAGAGTACAGTACATTACAGTAGACTGCTGTACAGTACATTACAGTAGAGTACAATGCATTACAGTGCAGTACATTACAGTTAAGTACAGTAGAGTGCAGTATATTACAGTACATTACATTACAGTGCAGTACAGTGCATTACAGTGCATTACAGTAGAGTACAGTACATTACAGTAGAGTACAGTACATTACAGTAGACTGATGTACAGTACATTACAGTGCATTACAGTGCATTACAGTAGAGTACAGTACAGTTAAGTACAGTAGAGTACAGTACATTACATTACAGTAGAGTACATTACATTACAGTAGAGTACAGTACATTACAGTACAGTACATTACAGTAGAGTACAATACATTACAGTAGAGTACAGTAGAGTACAGTACATTACAGTACAGTAGAGTACAGTACAGTAGAGTACATTACATTACAGTACATTACAGTAGAGCACATTACAGTACATTACAGTAGAGTACATTACAGTACATTACAGTAGAGTACATTACAGTAGAGTACAGTACATTACAGTACAGTACATTACAGTATATTACATTACATTACAGTAGAGCACATTACAGTACATTACAGTAGAGTACATTACAGTACATTACAGTAGAGTACATTACAGTAGAGTACAATAGAGTACAGTACATTACAGTAGAGTACATTACAGTACATTACAGTAGAGTACATTACATTACAGTACATTACAGTACAGTACATTACAGTACATTACAGTACATTACATTACAGTAGAGTACATTACAGTACAGTACAGTACATTACAGTACAGTACATTACAGTAGAGTACAGTACAGTACATTACAGTACATTACATTACAGTACATTACAGTACATTACAGTACATGACAGTAGAGTACAGTACATTACAGTACATTACAGTAGAGTACAGTACATTACAGTACAGTACAATACATTACAGTAGAGTACAGTACAATACATTACAGTACAGTACATTACAGTAGAGTACAGTACGTTACAGTACAGTAGAGTACAGTAGATTACAGTACAGTAGAGTACAGTAGAGTACAGTACATTACAGTACAGTAGAGTACAGTACATTACAGTAGAGTACAGTACAGTACAGTACATTACATTACAGTACATTACAGTAGAGTACAATACATTACAGTAGAGTACAGTAGAGTACAGTACATTACAGTACAGTAGAGTACAGTACAGTAGAGTACATTACATTACAGTACATTACAGTAGAGCACATTACAGTACATTACAGTAGAGTACATTACAGTACATTACAGTAGAGTACATTACAGTACATTACAGTAGAGTACATTACAGTAGAGTACAGTACATTACAGTACAGTACATTACAGTATATTACATTACATTACAGTAGAGCACATTACAGTAGAGTACAATAGAGTACAGTACATTACAGTAGAGTACATTACAGTACATTACAGTAGAGTACATTACAGTAGAGTACAATAGAGTACAGTACATTACAGTAGAGTACATTACAGTACATTACAGTAGAGTACATTACATTACAGTACATTACAGTACAGTACATTACAGTAGAGTACAGTACATTACATTACATTACAGTACATTACATTACAGTACAGTACATTACAGTACAGTACATTACAGTAGAGTACATTACAGTACAGTACAGTACATTACAGTACATTACAGTATTACAGTAGAGTACATTACAGTACATTACATTACAGTACATTACAGTACATTACAGTACATGACAGTAGAGTACAGTACATTACAGTACATTACAGTAGAGTACAGTACATTACAGTACAGTACAATACATTACAGTAGAGTACAGTACAATACATTACAGTACAGTACATTACAGTAGAGTACAGTACATTACAGTACAGTAGAGTACAGTAGATTACAGTACATTACAGTACAGTAGAGTACAGTAGAGTACAGTACATTACAGTACAGTAGAGTACAGTACATTACAGTACATTACAGTAGAGCACATTACAGTACATTACAGTAGAGTACATTACAGTACATTACAGTAGAGTACATTACAGTACATTACAGTAGAGTACAGTACAGTACAGTACATTACAGTATATTACATTACATTACAGTAGAGCACATTACAGTACATTACAGTAGAGTACATTACAGTACATTACAGTAGAGTACATTACAGTAGAGTACAATAGAGTACAGTACATTACAGTAGAGTACATTACAGTACATTACAGTAGAGTACATTACATTACAGTACATTACAGTACAGTACATTACAGTAGAGTACAGTACATTACAGTAGAGTACATTACAGTACAGTACAGTACATTACAGTACAGTACAGTACATTACAGTACATTACAGTACATTACATTACAGTACATTACAGTACATGACAGTAGAGTACAGTACATTACAGTACATTACAGTAGAGTACAGTACATTACAGTACAGTACAATACATTACAGTAGAGTACAGTACAATACATTACAGTACAGTACATTACAGTAGAGTACAGTACATTACAGTACAGTAGATTACAGTACATTACAGTACAGTAGAGTACAGTAGAGTACAGTACATTACAGTACAGTAGAGTACAGTACATTACAGTAGAGTACAGTACAGTACAGTACATTACATTACAGTAGAGTACAGTGCATTACAGTACATTACAGTAGAGTAGAGTACAGTACATTACAGTACATACAGTACAGTACATTACAGTACATTACAGTAGAGTAGAGTACAGTACATTACAGTACAGTACATTACAGTAGATTACAGTGCATTACAGTACATTACAGTAGAGTACAGTACATTACAGTAGAGTACAGTACATTACAGTAGAGTACAGTGCATTACAGTACAGTAGAGTACAGTGCATTACAGTGCATTACAGTGCATTACAGTGCATTACAGTAGAGTACAGTACATTACAGTAGAGTACAGTACAGTACATTACAGTAGAGTACAATGCATTACAGTGCAGTACATTACAGTTAAGTACAGTAGAGTGCAGTATATTACAGTACATTACAGTGCAGTACACTACAGCTTGCTAGCCATGCACAATAGGGAAAACTTTACCGCAGATGCCATCATTGACACGTGAAGATGGTATGTAGTGAGAGCGGTAGCCGAGGTTGGTGCAGTAGAATCGGCCATTAGGACAGGCTGCAGTGCCTAAAAGAGGGCAAAGTTCAAAGGTAAGTCTGTGATGACTGCATTTCATTACTAAAGGTAATCATTGGAAGCAGATTTTCAACGGAATAATAATTCATGTCGAACCAGCTCATCTGATTTTATACTTCATATGAAGCTTGCAAGAAAAGGCATTTCCCTATACTTGTGCACGTGACATTAAAACTTGAATGGGGTTGTGAAGGAAAATACATGCACTTCCACGGTCACTCTTCGGGTGGCAGTGTCCAACATATAATCACATGGATGTTTAATTTCTGGGACCAGAGCAGATTTGCAGGGGCAGATGGTTAGATGAGTCGTACCGAATGTGTTCATTAAAAACAAACAAACTTCCAAAGCCCACTTTTCAATTACATGATAATAAAGCGATACAGATTTAATTGAATGTTTAAATGTTTTCAAAAAAATGTTTTCAAGGAAATATAAATCTGAAATATAAAATCTGAAGAAGTGAAAAGTTGTACTTAAACAATTGCACAATTAGGCAAAAAAAAATGTTTTAAATGATGTCCTATAGTTCCAATAAAGCGATAATCCTCTCGGATTATGGTGGAATTATGCCTCTTTTAGCCTCCCCAAGAATCTCCTGATTAGGTCGCTGGGTGTAGAACTGGGGTTGCTATAATGACCCTACTTTTTAGTCTTCATTTTTTTTTTTTAAAGAATAAATGGTTTCGCTCTATCGCCTCACTTTTCCAAAAATTAAATTTGTTAAACATTTAATAAAAAATATGTCTGGCCTAAAGATTCACTCTATTCCTCATCACCCACGATAACAATATATTCCTTCATTGTGCCAGTAGATTCATTTAGTACAGAGGTGTCAAACATACGGACCGGGTCCAATCTGGCCAGCGGACGGACCGAGTTGAAAAATAAAAGGGGGGGAAACAAACTGAATATTCCTTAACATACAGTTTGTTGACTGTGTCTCGATAATAATCCCTAAAATACAGTGCCTTCAGAAAGTATTCACACCCCTGGACTTTTTCCACATTTTGATGTGTTACAGCCTGAATTTAAAATGGATTAAAGTGATATGTTTGGTCGCTGGCCTAAACACAGTACCCCATAATGTCAATGTGGAATTAAGTTTTCTGAGAAAAAAAAAATATATATATATATATATAAATTAAAAGCTGAGATGTCTTGAGTCAATAAGTATTCAACCCCTTTGTTATAGCAAGCCTGAATACGTTCAGAAGTAAAAATGTGCTTAACAAGTCACATAATAAGTTGGACTCTGTGTGCAAAAATTGTGTTTAACATGATTGTTGAATGACTACCTCATCTCTGTACACATACAATTATCTGTAAGGTCCCTCAGTCGAGCAGCAAATTTCAAACACAGATGCAACCACAAAGACCAGCAATGTTTTCCAATGGCCTCACAAAGAAGGGCACCTATTGGTAGATGGGTAAAAATCGAAAAAGCAGACAATGAATATCCCATTGATTATGTTGAAGTTATTAATTACACTGTGGATGGTGTATCAATACACCCAGTCACTACAAAGATACAGGCGTCCTTCTTAACTTAGTTGCAGGAGAGGAAGGAAACCACTCAGGGATTTCACCATGAGGCCAATGGTGACTTTCAAACAGTTTAATGGCTCTGATAGGAGAAAACTGAGGATGGGTCAACAACATTGTAGTTACTCCACAATACTAACCTAATTGACAGAGTGAAAATAAGGAATCCTGTACAGAATTTAAAAAATATTCCAAAGTTTGTAACAAGGCACTAAAGTAATACTGAAAAAAATGTGGCAAAGCAATTCATTTTTTGTCCTGAATACAAAGTGTTATGTTTGGGGCAAATCCAATACAACACAGTGATAAGCACCACTCTCCATATGTTCAATCATAGTGGTGGCTGCATCATGTTATGGGTATGCTTGTAGTCATTAGGACTGAGGAGGAGGAGTTTTCCAGGATAAAATATAAACGTAATGGAGCTAAGCACAGGTAAAATTCTTATGGAAATCCTGGTTCAGTCTGCACTCCAACAGAGACTGGGAGATGAATTCACCTTTCAGCAGGACAACAATCTAAAACACAAGGCCAAATCTACACTGGACTTGCTTACCAAGAAGACAGCAAATGTCCTTGAGTGGCAGAGTTACAGTTTTGACTTAAATCAGCTTGAAAATCTATGGCAAGACCTGAAAAAGGTTTGTCTATCAATGATCGAACGCAGCCCCCGGGCCAACAAAAAAAATGAGTTTGACACCCCTGATTTTATTTTTGCTTGCAACCTAGTTCCTTGAGTTCAAAGAAACTCACGAGAACTTGAAATCTCAGCAAGTGTGAATATATTATATTATAATATTTATACATTAATATAAACTAAATCAAAACCAGGGATCGCCAAGAATCAGCTGTTATCTAGTCAGTGTAAGAGCACTGCTTGTCTCCCTACACTCCCTGCTCATGTATACCTGATGTATAGACACACTTAGACCCTCCTCTATCACTATACCAGCCAGGTAAATCATGGTTTTACCACCCACTTACCACGGGTAACTTACCACCTCTAAACAAGGACTTCAATTACATTATAAAGTCAACCCATTGAAATATCTGAAAGTCATTGATTGACACCTGTTTACAGCTGTATCTCCGCACTTCTACTCTGAGACCCTTTATGAATAAAGACCCGGGATCTTCTGTTTGTGATTAGGGGAAACCTGTACCACGAGCCTCTTTACCTGGTTCATCTGATCCATCCATACAGTCGCAGTAGTCATCATTCACCTGGTCAAAAGGGATCATTTTAGACCCATCGATACACAGGAAGGACTTTCTTTCTCTATAAAACCTCTTATCTGTTAAAAGGGAGAGAGCAAGGGGGGAAAAAATCGTCATGTTCATGTGTGATGTGTTGACATTCTTGACTTACAAACTTGGTTTGTCTAGTGGTTAACACATCTGCTTTACAGACCACCCATGTCTCCCCAATGGGGGGGGAATCAAAATGGATACCCCTTCTGCCACTTTATGTTCATCAGACCTCCCTCTCTCATTCCACACTGTCTTAATTAATCATCATTTGTTTACAGTCTCATACGCTATTGACTTTCCAGCTCGTGTTGGGGTCGGCGGTAGGTTAGAGAGATGGACCACATAACGAGGGGGTTGCCGGTTCAAATATCTCCGGGCTGACACAATATCCATGCAAATAAAAAAAATAAAGATGTATATTCTACTCTATTCTAAAAGCATTCAAAACATTACTGCATGTTATAGTTAGCCTATAGCCAGACTGAATGTGTGATTCAATGACACCCGCAATAACATCTGCTAAATATGTATATGTGACCAATAAAATGTGATTTGATTTGTTGACAGTCACAACACTTGGGAAAAAGCAAAGGATAATTCAAATGTTGTAATATTCTCAAACTAATTATAGCTATCGTTAGCTAGTTCAACAAGTTCAGTAGGCCTAGTTTGGTAAAAAACATGCAAGTATTGTAAAGATGTGCTAAGAAGCTGCTTTGTTTACTAGCTAATCCAGGCTATGTAGCTAATCTTGCAACAGCATAGTATTTGTTTACTTCGGGAAAGACTTACACGA
Source organism: Oncorhynchus nerka (assembly GCF_034236695.1). NCBI lineage: Eukaryota > Metazoa > Chordata > Actinopteri > Salmoniformes > Salmonidae > Oncorhynchus > Oncorhynchus nerka. The sequence goes on from NC_088403.1 coordinate 65,120,389, forward strand.
TAAAGAAATTCCTCTGATTTTCCGCGAGTCTACACAAATGGACCAAAGAACCACAGCAATGATAATATGACAATGTCCGAGGGAACAGTTTGTGAACATTACTCTCTTCGAGAGGGCTGCAAAGCAGTTAAAATGCTCTTTACACTCAAAAACTAGCAAGCTAGTTTAACATTTCCCAGTGAACTATCAGCGCTTCCTCAAACATGGTCATGTGACGTGCCATGTGCATGGATTTTACCGTCTACGTTTCAAAATAAAAGCCCCACTGTAAAATTAGAATATTTTAAAACTAGCATTAATGTATTTAACACAGACAAAATATGTTTGTAATCAAGCAATATAAACAAAATATGTTTGCAATCAAGCAATATAAACTTAGAAAGTCTACATTGACTGATAGGCTATCTAATTAATTGACTGTTTAATTTACAAATTATTAATCAAAATTTACCTTTATTTTACTAGGCAAGTCAGTTAAGAACAAATACTTTTTTTCAATGACGGCCTAGGAACAGTGGGTCAACTGCCTGTTTTAGGGGCAAAACGTCAACTCGGGGATTTGAACTTGCAACCTTTTCAGTTACTAGTCCAACGCTCTAAACACTTGGCTACACTGCCACCTCAAAATAACTTATCCATTGACTGTTGATCTGCTTTGTGGAGACTGGCTGATAGCTATTTGTGTCTCTGACTGTCTCACAACAAAAAAACATATGACAAACAACATATGACAATTAATTTTAAGCTTTTAAAACTAAATTATAAAAAAATAAGATGATGTTAGTTACGGAACAAAGAGGAGTTATTTAACTATTACATTCCATCCAGTACACCAGAGATAAATACTCTAAATATTCCACAGTATATCTATCTATTTATATCTATCTATCAATCTATTATTTCCTTATATGAACTGTAATTCAGTAATATCTTTGAAAATTATGTGTGTTGAAATTATATATATTTTTTGTATACATAGAGCCATGGCTACATGGAACTCTATTCCACATCAAGTAATTCACGCAAGCAGTCAAATCAGATTGAAGAAAAAAACCAGTGAGGACTGTGAACACACACACAGGTAGAAACACAGGTAGAAACACATAGCATTCACACTGGACACACACATACACCTGGATGATGGGTTGTAATCAGGGTAGTGGCCTGAGGGCACACACTTAATGCTTTGTGAAATCTGTTGTCAAATGTATATTACTGCCTTCATTTTTGCTGGACCCCAGGAAGAGTAGCTGCTGCCTTGGCAGGAACTAATGGGGATCCATAATAAACCCCAGGAAGAGTAGCTGCCTCCTTGGCAGGAACTAATGGATTTATTTATTTTAAAGAGTGAATTATTGATACGAATGGATGTTATTGTGTTGTTATGTTATGTTATAATTTGCCTTTGAAGGTAGTATAATGACAATTACACTTGCTCCAAGCTGCAGGTTCCGGAACTCGATATGGGGAGCATCAGGTTCCGGAACTCGATATGGGGAGCATCAGGTTCCGGAACTCGATATGGGGAGCATCAGGTTCCGGAACTCGATATGGGGAGCATCAGGTTCCGGAACTCGATATGGAGAGCAGGTTCCATGTCCAACTTTGATTCGTTTCAGAATTCATTCGTTTTTTATGCATAGAATAGGTCAAATGTTGGGATATTTTAATTATGCTTGATTGCAAAATATAACTGGAATATACAACCGTGAAAGAACTTCATATAATTCAAAGCCTCAGCAGGTCTGCTGATATTTCTCATGATTATACAACAAAGTATACAACAAGCCTTTCATTTGATGTGTTTTATTTAAGACACAAACTTTACAAAATGTACAGTTTCAAAAAATATATTGGAATTGTAAAGACACTGAAAATGTTTTAAGACATATGTGATAACATTATTTGCATAATCACCTCCCCAAAAGTACTTTCAATCAGACAACCTGTAAAAGAAGTTACACAGCAGTTTGATAAATAGTCCAACTGTTTTGTTTTTTGGGGGCATTTTATCTATGTGTGTTTTGTTGCTTGAACCAAAATTATTTATCCTGATTTATACGAGAGTATATGCCGGTGTTACATAGGGAGTCTTTACTCTGGAGATAGGAGAGGTCTCGCATCATGCCCGGGAAAGAATAGTCCAACGGCGGGCGGAATGGGAAAACTGGCATCAGTCCGGACGTTACATACGGTGACATGAAATTAGGTATGCCACCACCTGCGGTTGAGTAGGCCAGACGCAAAGGATTAATACCAAAGCGAGGACTCAGCCCGTACATACTTTCGCCTCCGGCAGGTGTTGGCGTGGTTTGCAATGGGGAAAAAGCAGACTTGGTACCCAGAGCCCCCAACGCTACCCCTGGAAGTCCAAAATTAGGCCTTGGTTCATTTGAGTGAACAGACAGAGATAGACCGACGCTATCCGAGTTGCATTTATTCTCTTTGGAGCTAAGAACTAGTTGAATAGCCTTCACGATGTCCCCTTTGCAAGTTTTCACCACCGATTCCAAAGTATCCCGCTTGTGATGGGGGAATATCTTGGTCATGACCTCGGTGGGGTCCCGGTCCTTTGACGCGCAACCGGGCTCGGTAATCTCCAGCGAAGGGTAGTCCTTGGGCCGCTCGGACTCGCTGCCCGACTCGAGGTCCGAGGATGACAGAGACCGTGGGCTCTCTGTGTGGTCTGACAGCTGGTCAAAAGCAGCCGTCTGACTGCCACTCTCCTTGTCGAAGACCGCCTGTTTTTTCTCTTGATTAGGAGAGGTATCGTTCTTTCCCGATGGAGAGGACAGTGGTGCGGTGTGAGGTGCATAGAACGTTCGGCCCATGAATCCGTTGTTTAGGTTGTACTTGGTCAGTTTGTCATCTGAAATTATAAATAATAACGGAATTAGATTAGATATATGTGATAGGACGTTATGTTATAATTTTTCAAACTGTATGCATTTTCTATAGGTTTCTGATTTCAACGCTGCGTAAAACGTCTCACTGGTCAGATATCATTTCACAAATAATTGGTTCATCTAAGTCGATTTGCACGTATGAAATACCCGGTTTAAGACTATAATTTCAAGCATATTTTTTTAACCGTTTGAACAATAATTGCAGGTGGGACTTTTCCATTGTAAAAGACCTATCTCAATTTAGTCTAAGTCAAATAAAGCACCGAACGGCCATACTAACCAAATGAATCAAATTTACCAAAACATTGTTTTCAAATCGACTCTCAATACCAACAGGTAACGATGGACTAACTCACCGTCTTTTTGGTCCTCAGTTCCAAAAACATCATAACTAGATATTCTTGGCACGGTGTTTCCAGATCGCTGTACCCCAGATGCCATGGTCAGTCCGGTCTCCCCCGCCCCGGAGCCGGTGTACATGAACTGGAGCTCCCGGGCCTCGCTCTCCTCCTGCGCCTGTTGTCTCCTGAGTGCCACCTGTGCAGCCATCACCCGCTGCCTCTCCGCTATCAGGGTACACTTTGCGCACACGCAGTCTCTCCAACGACAGAAGCGCTTGTGGCCTTTCAGAGCGGACACCACGCCGTGGTTCCTGCACCGTGCGCACTTCGGGGTTCGGGGGTAGCCCCTCTCCATCGACGGTTTACAGGCAGCAGCTCGGAGAAAGAGAGGCGGCGGGCGCAGAAGGGAAGCGGGCATCTGTAAACCCCCGACGGAGAGAGGAGAGGAGCTGTGCCCAGCCAAGCCGTGCGGTCTAATGCTGCCTTCCATTCCGCGTGGAGACGTAAACCAGGTCTCCAGAAAGTCCAGTGTAGTTTAGAAGTCAGTCAATGTTTGTATACTGTCTTCTTCCAACTGACTCTGCCACTCTAAACTCTTGCGCTTAAAAGTTGTTCACCTCCAGGTGGTTTGTCTTGAAATAATGCACCTCGGTCACACCCCTTTCCCTTCCGCGCCCTCATGAATATGCGCCAAGGGTGAAGAGTGGTCTAATGGGTTTGACTAAGCTCATTCATTGGAGCTATTGTCAAGAACAATGTCATGGTCTATCACCTTAAATGATATAAAAATCTACTCGAACATTTTTAGATCAAAGACATTATAGCCTACTTTTTTTAATCGGCAAGTTCCTTTATTGACTGTATATCTGTAATCAGGATATTGTATTAGATAAATAATGATTATAAAAAAAAATTGCTTATATGTTTCGGTATATTTAATACACTATATGATTATATATTATACATTTTAATTGAAAACATAATGTGGTGGAGCATTGTGAACACAAAGTCAGGTCATTCAGTGTAGTTGTGGTATGTATTGATTTATGGGAAAATTCAGTAATACTGTATTTTCAAAAAGACAAATAATCCTCCAGACTACTTTTTCTTGTATTTTACAATTATTTACCTTGCTGGAAAATCATTGAGGAGGAACATAGTCTAAACACAAATGTTATGCTTCAAACGTGACCAATACATAGTCCTTATGAATATGTTCAGACTGTATAGTTACTATTGTATAATATATCAGATTAACAGGTGTTGTAATTCATTATACAAGCATCTTATTCCTTAATGAGTTTTGATTGTACCTAATAATTCCCCGAGGCTAAAATGAATGGATCTTTAGTGTTTCATCTTAGTGGGTAAATACATGATTAAAACACAATTCAGGACAAATTCCTCATTCAAATGTCCTAAAATGTTTTATAAGAATTAATGTTTGATATTGTAATAATGTTTACAATCAATATTTAGCCAAATATTATTGCTTGGCTTTGCTATTAGCAATCAGCTTCATGCAGATGTGTGAAAGAGGACAGTACATTTAAAACACTAATGTAAATGGCCATTGCTTGCAACAACCCCCTCCATTTCTCCATATCTCAATCTCTCCATCCATTCATCTCTCCATTCATCTCTCCATCCATCCATCTCTCCATCTAACCATCTCTCCATCCATCCATCTCTCCATCTAACCATCTCTTGTTTTCTCCATCTGCATAACTGCCTGGCATGGTGGACCCCTCCATCAGTCAGTCCTTCAACCATGGGCCTTATCAGACGTATACCCAACAGCCTCTGTGTGTACCTTTTATGCTTGAGAACTATTGCCTGCCACACACACACACACACACACACACACACACACACACACACACACACACACACACACACACACACACATCACATTCTTACAGAGCTTGAAAAAAGGCATCTCGCTAATCACTACAGAAGGAGCTTTGCAATCATTGAGAGAGTGAGAGAGTGTGAGAGAGAGAGACAGAGAGAGAGAGAGAGAGAGAGAGAGAGAGAGAGAAACTGCTATTTGCAGAAAGATTCCCCACAAGGATTGGGTCTTGAGAGGTGTAGGGGGGGGGTGTACAGTACAGCACAGGCTTGGAAATGATCCAAAATTAACCATCAGCATGCCAGTGTTTGGTACACACAAAAAGACAGGGCGAGAACTAGAAAACAGACGGGACACCGTGTGGTGGAGAACTGGAGAACAGACGGGACACCGTGTGGTGGAGAACTAGAGAACAGACGGGATACCGTGTGGTGGAGAACTGGAGAACAGACGGGACACCGTGTGGTAGAGAACTAGAGAACAGATGTGACACTGTTTTAGAGAACTGGAGAACAGATGTGTCATCGTGTGGTAGAGAACAGATGTGACACTGTTTTAGAGAACTGGAGAACAGATGTGTCATCGTGTGTTAGAGAACAGATGTGACACTGTTTTAGAGAACTGGAGAACAGATGTGTCATCGTGTGTTAGAGAACAGATGTGTTACTGTGTTTTAGAGAACTAGAGAACAGATGTGTCACTGTGTGGTAGAGAACTAGAGAACAGATGTGACACTGTGTGTTAGAGAACAGATGTGTCACTGTGTGGTAGAGAACTAGAGAACAGATGTGTCACTGTGTTTTAGAGAACTAGAGAACATATGTGTCACTGTGTGGTAGAGAACAGATGTGTCACTGTGTGGTAGAGAACTAGAGAACAGATGTGTCACTGTGTGGTAGAGAACTAGAGAACAGACGGGACACCGTGTGGTGGAGAACTAGAGAACAGATGTGACACTGTTTTAGAGAACTAGAGAATAGATGTGTCACCGTGTGGTAGAGAACAGATGTGTCACTGTGTGGTAGAGAACTAGAGAACAGATGTGTCACTGTGTGTTAGAGAACAGATGTGTCACTGTGTGTTAGAGAACTAGAGAACAGATGTGTCACTGTGTGGTAGAGAACTAGAGAACAGATGTGACACTGTGTGGTAGAGAACTAGAGAACAGATGTGTCACTGTGTGGTAGAGAACGAGAGAACAGATGTGTCACTGTGTGGTAGAGAACAGATGTGTCACTCTGTGGTAGAGAACAGATGTGACACTGTGTGGTAGAGAACTAGAGAACAGATGTGACACTGTGTGTTAGAGAACAGATGTGTCACTGTGTGGTAGAGAACTAGAGAACAGATGTGTCACTGTGTTTTAGAGAACTAGAGAACAGATGTGTCACTGTGTTTTAGAGAACTAGAGAACATATGTGTCACTGTGTGGTAGAGAACATGTGTCACTGTGTGGTAGAGAACTAGAGAACAGATGTGTCACTGTGTGGTAGAGAACTAGAGAACAGACGGGACACCGTGTGGTGGAGAACTAGAGAACAGATGTGACACTGTTTTAGAGAACTAGAGAATAGATGTGTCACCGTGTGGTAGAGAACAGATGTGTCACTGTGTGGTAGAGAACTAGAGAACAGATGTGTCACTGTGTGTTAGAGAACAGATGTGTCACTGTGTGTTAGAGAACTAGAGAACAGATGTGTCACTGTGTGGTAGAGAACTAGAGAACAGATGTGACACTGTGTGGTAGAGAACTAGAGAACAGATGTGTCACTGTGTGGTAGAGAACGAGAGAACAGATGTGTCACTGTGTGGTAGAGAACAGATGTGTCACTCTGTGGTAGAGAACAGATGTGACACTGTGTGGTAGAGAACTAGAGAACAGATGTGACACTGTGTGGTAGAGAACTAGAGAACAGATGTGACACTGTGTGGTAGAGAACTAGAGAACAGATGTGTCACTGTGTGGTAGAGAACAGATGTGACACTGTGTGGTAGAGAACAGATGTGTCACTGTGTGGTAGAGAACAGATGTGACACTGTGTGGTAGAGAACTAGAGAACAGATGTGTCACTGTGTGGTAGAGAACAGATGTGACACTGTGTGGTAGAGAACTAGAGAACAGATGTGTCACTGTGTGGTAGAGAACAGATGTGACACTGTGTGGTAGAGAACTAGAGAACAGATGTGTCACTGTGTGGTAGAGAACAGATGTGACACTGTGTGGTAGAGAACTAGAGAACAGATGTGACACTGTGTGGTAGAGAACTAGAGAACAGATGTGACACTGTGTGGTAGAGAACCAGAGAACAGATGTGACACTGTGTGGTAGAGAACTAGAGAACAGATGTGTTACTGTTTTTTTATTTTTTTTATTTTTTTATTTCACCTTTATTTAACCAGGTAGGCTAGTTGAGAACAAGTTCTCATTTGCAACTGCGACCTGGCCAAGATAAAGCATAGCAGTGTGAACAGACAACACAGAGTTACACATGGAGTAAACAATTAACAAGTCAATAACACAGTAGAAAAAAAATGGGCAGTCTATATACAATGTGTGCAAAAGGCATGAGGAGGTAGGCGAATAATACAATTTTGCAGATTAACACTGGACTGATAAATGATCAGATGGTCATGTACAGGTAGAGATATTGGTGTGCAAAAGAGCAGAAAAGTAAATAAAAAATAAATAAAAAAACAGTATAAAAACAGTATGGGAATGAGGTAGGTGAAAATGGGTGGGCTATTTACCAATAGACTATGTACAGCTGCAGCGATCGGTTAGCTGCTCGGATAGCTGATGTTTGAAGTTGGTGAGGGAGATAAAAGTCTCCAACTTCAGCGATTTTTGCAGTTCGTTCCAGTCACAGGCAGCAGAGAGAACTAGAGAACAGATGTGTCACTGTGTGGTAGAGAACAGATTTGTCACTGTGTTTTAGAGAACTAGAGAACAGATGTGACACTGTGTGGTAGAGAACTAGAGAACAGATGTGACACTGTGTGGTAGAGAACTAGAGAACAGATGTGTCACTGTGTGGTAGAGAACTAGAGAACAGATGTGTCACTGTGTTTTAGAGAACTAGAGAACAGATGTGTCACCATGTGGTAGAGAACCAGAGAACAGATGTGTCACTGTGTTTTAGAGAACTAGAGAACAGATGTGTCACCATGTGGTAGAGAACCAGAGAACAGATGTGTCACTGTGTTTTAGAGAACTAGAGAACAGATGTGTCACTGTGTGGTAGAGAACAGATGTGTCACTGTGTGGTAGAGAACTAGAGAACAGATGTGTCACTGTGTTTTAGAGAACTAGAGAACAGATGTGTCACCGTGTGGTAGAGAACTAGAGAACATATGTGTCACCGTGTGGTAGAGAACCAGAGAACAGATGTGTCACTGTGTTTTAGAGAACTAGAGAACAGATGTGTCACCATGTGGTAGAGAACCAGAGAACAGATGTGTCACTGTGTTTTAGAGAACTAGAGAACAGATGTGTCACTGTGTGATAGAGAACAGATGTGTCACTGTGTGGTAGAGAACTAGAGAACAGATGTGACACCGTGTGGTAGAGAACTAGAGAACAGATGTGTCACCGTGTGGTAGAGAACCAGAGAACAGATGTGACACTGTGTTTTAGAGAACTAGAGAACAGATGTGTCACTGTGTGGTAGAGAACAGATGTGTCACTGTGTGGTAGAGAACTAGAGAACAGATGTGACACTGTGTTTTAGAGAACTAGAGAACAGATGTGTTACTGTGTTTTAGAGAACTAGAGAACAGATGTGTCACTGTGTGGATGAGGCCTTTATAATTCCATCCATTGTGAAGGGAATTCAGGTTTGCATCTGGGGCTGGCTGGCTTATCCAGGTACATTAAGCTGCTATCGCTCCTTTTGTTTAAATGCACCTGGTGAATCCTTCTCATGCATGGGGAGCTAAGCACCAGGATGGCAAACCCCAGTGTGTTTTTCTAGATGTGTTTACCTGTTACGCTAGATGGTAATCTACAAATGCTGGGCCTTGGAAAACATATCCTTCAATTGTACTCTTTAATTCAACAGATAAGGAACAATTCTCAGTTTGGTGTTAGGAACTAGGTTTAGAATACAAAGGAAAGGGAAAGGGGGGATACCTAGTCAGTTGTACAACTGAATGCGTCTCCTGCATTTAACCCAACCCCTCTGAATCAGAGAGTTGCGGGGGGGCTGCCTTAATCGACATCCACTTTTTCGGCGCTGCATGTTAGATAACGTGTTTCATCATGGCACTTGGTTTGAGTCGGGGCCTTGTCGCTGTAGCAGGACTTAATCTGAGGAAAGGTAGGCGCTAATCTCTGGCCTCATCGCTAAAGCAGTACTTAATGTGCTAATCTCTGACCTCAGTGTGAGAAACCTGATAATGTCCCCCAGCCCTTTATGAGAGAGAGGAGAGAGAGAGAGAGAGAGAGAGAGAGAGAGAGAGAGAGAGAGAGAATTACTGTGTTAACTGTGTCCCACACTTTGTAATTCTGTCACACGGTCAGGGAAAACACCAGACTCAAATTATATATATAAAAAAAATGTTTTAAATCATCTCACCTTTATTTAACCAGGTAGGCTAGTTGAGAACAAGTTTTCATTTACAACTGCAACCTGGCCAAGCTTAAGCAAAGCAGTGCGACACAAACAACAACACAGTTACACATGGAATAAACAAGTCAATAACACAATAGAAAAAATAAAGTCTATATACAGTGTGTGCAAATGGCATGAGGAGGTAAGGCAATAAATAGGCCAATTACAATTTAGCAAATTAACACTGGAGTGATTGATGTGCAGATGATGATGTGCAAGTAGAAATACTGGCATGCAGAAGAGCAGAAAAGTAAATAAAAACAATATGGGGATGAGGTAGGTAGATTGGGTGGGCTATTTACAGATGGGCTATGTACAGCTGCAGCGATCGGTTAGCTGCTCAGATAGTTGATGTTTAAAGTTAGTGAGGGAAATATAAGTCTCCAGCATCAGCGATTTTTGCAATTCGTTCCAGTCATTGGCAGCGGAGAACTGGAAGGAAAGGCGGCCAAAGAAGGTGTTGGCTTTGGGGATGACCAGTGAGATATACCTGCTGGAGCCCGTACTATGGGTGGGTGTTGTTATCGTGACCAGTGAGCTGAGATAAGACAGAGCTTTACCTAGTAAAGACTTACAGATGACCTGGAGCCAGTGGGTCTGGTGACGAATATGTAGCGAGTGCCAGCCGACAAGAGCATACAGGTCGCAGTGGTGGGTGGTGTATGGGGCTTTGGTGACAAAACGGATGGCACTGTGATAGACTGCAGAGTAGAGTGTTGGAGACTATCTTGTAGACGACATCGCCGACGTCGGAGATCAGTAGGATAGTCAGTTTTACGAGGGTATATTTGGCGTCGTGAGTGAACGAGGCTTTGTTTTGCGAAATAGAAAGCCGATTCTAGATAATAAAAAAATATTGGAGATGTTTAATATGAGTCTGGAAGGGAAGTTTACAGTCTAGCCAGACACCTA
>NC_088403.1:65136009-65153509 GCF_034236695.1 Oncorhynchus nerka
CAGACTCAGAGAACTGCAGGACCACATAACGGCAAATAGCACCCAGACTCAGAGAACTGCAGGACCACATAACGGCAGATAGCAGACTCAGAGACTGCAGGATAACTGCAGGACCACATAACGGCAGATAGCACCCAGACTCAGAGAACTGCAGGACCACAGACTAACAGGGCAGATAGCACCCAGACTCAGATAACTGCAGGACCACATAACGGCAGATAGCACCCAGACTCAGATAACTGCAGGACCACATAACGGCAGATAGCACCCAGACTCAGATAACTGCAGGACCACATAACGGCAGATAGCACCCAGACTCAGCTAACTGCAGGACCACATAACGGCAGATAGCACCCAGAGTCAGAGAACTGCAGGACCACATAACGGCAGATAGCACCCAGACTCAGATAACTGCAGGACCACATAACAGCAGATAGCACCCAGACTCAGATAAGTGCAGGACCACATAACGGCAGATAGCACCCAGAGTCAGAGGCAGATAGCACCCAGAGTCAGAGAACTGCAGGACCACATAACGGCAGATAGCACCCAGACTCAGATAACTGCAGGACCACATAACGGCAGATAGCACCCAGACTCAGATAACTGCAGGACCACATAACGGCAGATAGCACCCAGACTCAGAGAACTGCAGGTCCACATAACAGCAGATAGCACCCAGACTCAGAGAACTGCAGGTCCACATAACGGCAGATAGCACCCAGACTCAGAGAACTGCAGGACCACATAACGGCAGATAGCACCCAGACTCAGATAACTGCAGGTCCACATAACGGCAGATAGCACCCAGAGTCAGAGAACTGCAGGTCCACATAACGGCAGATAGCACCCAGACTCAGAGAACTGCAGGACCACATAACGGCAGATAGCACCCAGACTCAGAGAACTGCAGGACCACATAACGGCAGATAGCACCCAGACTCAGATAACTGCAGGACCACATAACGGCAGATAACACCATATTCCTAAACGTCAACAGAGCGAGTCTCTCTGCACTGTCTCGTCTACTGAAACAGAGCGAGTCTCTCCGCACTGTCTCGTCTACTGAAACAGAGCGAGTCTCTCTGCACTGTCTCGTCTACTGAAACAGAGCGAGTCTCTCCGCACTGTCTCGTCTACTGAAACAGAGCGAGTCTCTCTGCACTGTCTCGTCTACTGAAACAGAGCGAGTCTCTCTGCACTGTCTCGTCTACTGAAACAGAGCGAGTCTCTCCGCACTGTCTCGTCTACTGAAACAGAGCGAGTCTCTCTGCACTGTCTCGTCTACTGAAACAGAGTGAGTCTCGTCTACTGAAATGCAATAGAATTATGATGAAGCAGCTGAACAGAGTGAGTCTCTCTGCACTGTCACTGATGAAGCAGCTGAACAGAGTCCCTTTCCAAAGAAACTCAGACCGTCGTAAAACAACTGAGATATGAATATGTGCAGGTAAACTATATTATCCCATCATTGGTACTGCATCTGGAGGTATATGGTGCTACGTCATAGTGACTGATCCCTGTCTTTTCCTACTGTGCTACATTGTTTTGTCTTGTCTCTTTCAGAGAGTCATGGAGCTAGAAGCAGATGCAATGCATCACGAGCTAATATATGCGGACAAGGCAGGTTCAAACCTTACAAATCCAAGGGTCCGCGGCAGAAAAATCATCGGACACGGTGTCATCATCAACGTCCTCCCGGGACGACGTGGTGGCAACAGAACAATGTGTGCGGCTGTGTGCGTCCTTCACCATCATGCAATCCTAGGCCCATACAACACTGCATGGCATTCCTGGCGATACTTTCCACGCTGCCTAGCTCAAGACAACATCGCATGTGATGTGGATGAAGTCTTATGGCCAGACCAACAAAGAAGGCGAGATTCAGCCTAATTTTATTCAGTTCTTTTTTTTTCTTCAAGCACAAGTGTCTTGGTTTTCTTCTTCTGCGCTTTGTTGTTTGAGGAGTGTGAGAACATTTTGAGAAAAAAAGTAACTTTTTACCCCTTATTTGTATTGATAGTGTGTTGTGTTCGGAATGCACATCCATACTTTACACATTTGGATACATGTGTGTATATGTGTTTACTGTGTGTATGACAGAACTGTATTTCAAACTACTATGCCCTGCACACAGTGTTTTTCATTTAAACTATCAGTGCGTAGTTGGTGCTTAGTGTTTTGCGTGTACAGTCGTGGCCAAAAGTTTTGAGAATGACACAAATATTAATTTCCTACAAAGTTTGCTGCTTCAGTGTCTTTAGATATTTTTGTTAAATGTTACTATGGAATACTGAAGTAGAATTACAAGCATTTATTGACAATTACATGAAGTTGGTGCAAAGAGTCAATATTTGCAATGTTGACTCTTCTTTTTCAAGACCTCTGCAATCCGCCCTGGCATGCTGTCAATTAACTTCTGGGCCACATCCTGACTGATAGCAGCCCATTCTTGCATGCTTGGAGTTTGTCAGAATTTGTGGGGTTTTGTTTGTCCATCTGCCTTTTGAGGATTGAACACAAATTCTTAATGAGATTAAGGTCTTGGTAGTTTCTTGGCCATGGACCAAAAATATCGATGTTTAGTTCCCCGAACCACTTGGTTATAATTTTTACCTTATGGCAAGGTGCTCCATCATGCTGAAAAAAGCATTGTTCGTCACCAAACTGTTCCTGGATGGTTGGGAGAAGTTGCTCTCGGAGGATGTGTTGATACCATTCTTTATTCATGGCTGTGTTCTTAGGCAAAATTGTGAGTGAGCCCACTCCCTTGGCTGAGAAGCAACCCCACACATGAATGGTCTCAGGATGCTTTAGTGTTGGCATGACACAGGACCGAAGGTAGCGCTCACCTTGTCTTCTCCGGACAAGCTTTATTCCGGATGCCCCAAACAATCGGAAAGGGGATTCATCAGAGAAAATGACTTTACCCCAGTCCTCAGCAGTCCAATCCCTGTACCTTTTGCAGAATATCAGTCTGTCCCTGATGTTTTTCCTGGAGAGAAGTGGCTTCTTTACTGCCCTTCTTGACACCAGGCCATCCTCCAAAAGTCTTCGCCTCACTGTGTGTGCAGATGCACTCACACCTGCCTGCTGCCATTCCTGAGCAAGCTCTGTACCGGTGGTGCCCCGATCCCGCAGCTGAATCAACTTTAGGAGATGGTCCTGGTGCTTGCTGGACTTTCTTGGGCACCCTGAAGCCTTCTTCACAACAATTGAACCACTCTCCTTGAAGTTCTTGATGATCCGATAAATGGTTGATTTAGGTGCAATCTTAATGGCAGCAATATCCTTGCCTGTAAGGACCTTTTTGTGCAAAGCAATGATGACGGCACGTGTTTCCTTGCAGATAACCATGGTTGACAGAGGAAGAACAATGATTCCAAGCACCACCCTCCTTTTGAAGCTTCCAGTCTGTTATTCGAACTCAATCAGGATGACAGAGTGATCTCCAGCCTTGTCCTCGTCAACACTCACACCTGTGTTAATTAACGAGAGAATCACTGACATGATGTCATGTTGATTCAGCTGCGGGATCGGGGCACCACCGGTACAGAGCTTGCTCTTTTGTGGCAGGGCTGAAATGCAGTGGAAATGTTTTTTTGGGGATTCACTTAATTTGCATGGCAAATAGGGACTTTGCAATTAATTGCAATTCATCTGATCACTCTTCATAACATTGTGGAGTATATGCAAATTGCCATCATACAAACTGAGGCAGCAGACTTTGTGAAAATTAATATTTGTGTCATTCTCAAAACTTTTGGCAACAACTCTTAAAAGAGTTTGAAGAGTTTTGCAAGAAGGGTTTACTTTTGCAAGATAATGCTTTGTTGGTTTGGTGTAAGGTTTTGTGGTTTGTGTGTAGAGTTTTGAAAAAATAGCCTATAGTTTCAATGATAGTGCCTAAGCAATCAGAAAAAAACTTTCATCAAATGTTTCTCTGAGCAGGGTCCGTATTTATCAAGCATCTCAGTGTAAGAATTATTTTAGCCTATAAAGTTGTATTTGATGATGCAAATTCGAACTAAATAATATAATATTTCAGGGGTTTACGTGATTGTTTAGTTTAGTTAAAGTATATATTCTCAGATGGACTGGACATGAAATGGCTGCAACATAAATGCGCTTGACAAGGCCTTTATAAGACAGACACAAGTCCTCAATGCCCTAAAAGTTAATTTGCCACAAGTAGTTCAATTACAATTAGCTTTCTCACGCAACCTGTGCTGGTGTCACATCTACTTCTCGTTCCCCCTCTCTGACTCTCATTGTCACCAGTTTACTTAATATTACGCACACCTGCCACCATTGTTATGTGCACCTGCGCCTCATGAGACTCACCTGGACTCCATCACTTCTATGATTACCTCCCCTATAACTGTCATTCCCTTTGGTTCTTTCCCCAGGCACTATTAGTTGTGTTTCTCATGTCCAGATGCCACTCTTGTTTTGTGGTGTGACGTGGTTTTTGAATTATTAAATTCACCCCCTGTACTTGCTTCCTGACTCCCAGCGTCTGCATTACAGCTGGCCTAGGTCAGAGGTCTGAGATTGTGACAGCTAACTGAGAGAGCTAACTGAGAGAGCTAACTGAGAGAGCTAACTGAGAGAGCTAACTGAGAGAGCTAACTGTGAGAGCTAACTGTGAGAGCTAACTGAGATAGCTAACTGAGAGTGTAACGTTCTGAGTGTAGTGGGTGAGAAGTCAGGCGCAGGAAGCAGAGAGTTCAGGGTAGTGCTACTTTAATGCACAACACGGCGAACATAAGCCAACCCCACAAAAACACAGGGAGTATAACAAAACAAACGCCCCAAACACGGGGACTTAAACTGTCCAGCAAAACCCACGAAATGGGAAAACACGTAACCCACAGACGTGCACACAAGTTTACACAAAACAGAAGGTCACAATAATTAATCCCGCACAAAGAACCAGGCGGGCCGGCTGACTAATAAAGCCTCCCTAATTATACCCAACTAAAAACAGGTGTACTCAATAAACACATAAGGAGGGGGAGGAAAGAATCAGTGGCAGCTAGTAGGCCGGCGACGACGACCGCCGAGCGCCACCCGAACGGGAAGGGGAGCCACCTTCGGTCGGAGTCGTGACAGAGAGAGCGAACTGAGATGGCGAACTGAGATGGCAAACTGTGAGGGCTAACTGTGAGGGGCTAACTGTGAGGGCTAACTGAGATGGCAAACTGAGATGGCTAACTGAGAGAGCTAACTGAGAGAGCTAACTGAGAGAGCTAACTGTGAGATGCTAACTGAGAGAGCTAACTGTGAGAGCTAACTGAGAGAGCTAACTGTGAGAGCGAACTGAGATGGCGAACTGAGATGGCAAACTGTGAGGGCTAACTGTGAGGGGCTAACTGTGAGGGCTAACTGAGATGGCAAACTGAGATGGCAAACTGAGAGAGCTAACTGAGAGAGCTAACTGAGAGAGCTAACTGTGAGAGCTAACTGAGAGAGCTAACTGTGAGAGCTAACTGAGAGAGCTAACTGTGAGAGCGAACTGAGAGAGCGAACTGAGATGGCGAACTGAGATGGCAAACTGTGAGGGCTAACTGTGAGGGGCTAACTGTGAGGGCTAACTGAGATGGCAAACTGAGATGGCAAACTGAGAGAGCTAACTGAGAGAGCTAACTGAGAGAGCTAACTGTGAGAGCTAACTGAGAGAGCTAACTGTGAGAGCGAACTGAGAGAGCGAACTGAGAGGGCGAACTGAGATGGCGAACTGTGAGGGCTAACTGTGAGGGCTATCTGTGAAGGTTAACTGTAAGGGCTAACTGTGAGGGCTAACTGAGATGGCAAACTGAGAGAGCTAACTGAGACAGATAACTGTGAGAGCTAACTGTGAGAGCTGCTACAGTATCTCTATTTCCAACCAGAGATAGGAGATCCTTGGCTAGGGGATAGGGGGATGGATGCTCATCATGACAGATGAAATATCAATCAATTAATTAAATGTATTTATAAAGCCCTTCTTACATCAGCTGATGTCACAAAGTACTGTACAGAAACCCAGCCTAAAACCCCAAACAGCAAGCAATGCAGGTGTAGAAGCACGGTGGCTAGGAACAACCTCATACTAAGGCCGGAACCTAGGAAGAAACTTAGAGAACCAGGCTATGAGGGGTGGCCAGTCCTCTTTTGGCTGTGCCGGGTGGAGATTATAACAGAACATGGCCAAGATATTCAAAGGTTCATAGATGACCAGCAGGGTCAAATAATAATAATCACTGTGGTTGTAGAGGAAGCAATAGGTCAGCACCTCAGGAGTAAATGTTAGTTGGTTTTCATAGCCGATCATTCAGAGTATCTCTACCACTCATGCTGTCTCTAGAGAGTTGAAAACAGCAGGTCTGGGACAGGTAGTACGTCCGGTGAACAGGTCAGGGTTCCATAGCCGCAGGCAGAACAGTTGAAACTGGAGCAGCAGCAAGACCAGGTGGACTGGGAACAGCAAGGAGTCATCAGGCCAGGTAGTCCTGAGGCATGGTCCTAGGACTCAGGTCCTCTGAAAGAGAGAAAAAAAGAAAGGAAGAAAGAAAGAAAGAGAGAGAGAGAAAAAGAGAGAATTAGAGAGAGCATACTTAAATTCACACAGGACACAAGAAATACTCCAGATATAACAGACTGACCCTAGCCCCCTGACACAAAAACTATTGCAGCATAAATACTGGAGGCTGAGACCGGAGGGGTCGGGAGACACTGTGGCCCGTCCCACAATACCCCCGGACAGGGCCAAAAAGGCAGGATATAACCCCACCCACTTTGCCAAAGCACAGCCTCCACATCACTAGAGGGATATCTCCAACCACCAATTTACCATCCTGAGACAAGGCCGAGTATAGCCCATGAAGATCTCCCTCACGGCACAAATCCAAGGGAGGGCACCAACCCGGACAGGAAGATCATGTCAGTGACTCAACCCACTCAAGGGATGGCATGGAAGAGCACCAGTAAGCAAGTGACTCGGCCTCTGTAATAGGGTTTGAGGCAGAGAATCCCAGTGGAGAAACGTCCAGGCAGAGACAGCAAGGGCGGTTCGTTCCTCCAGTGCCTTTCCGTTCACCTTCCCACTCCTGGGCCAGACTACACTCATTCATAGGACCTACTGAAAAGATGAGTCTTCAATAAAGACTTAAAGGTTGAGACCGAGTCTGCGTCTCTCACATGGATAGGCAGACCATTCCATAAAAATGGAGCTCTATAGGAGAAAGCCCTGCCTCCAGCTGTTTGCTTAGAAATTCTAGGAACAGTAAGGAGGCCTGCGTCTTGTGACCGTAGCGTACATGTAGGTATGTACAGCAGGACCAAATCAGAGAGATAGGTAGGAGCAAGGCCATGTATGGCTTTGTAGGTTAGCAGTGAAACCTTGAAATCAGCCCTTGCCTTGACAGGAAGCCAGTGTAGAGAGGCTAGCACTGGAGTAAAATGATCAAAAATGATAACATTTTTTGGTTTTAGTCAAGACTTTCGCAGCCGTGTTTAGCACTAACTGAAGTTTATTTAGTGCTTTATCCGGGTAGCCGTAAAGTAGGCCATTGCAGTAGTCTAACCTAGAAGTGACAAGAGCATGGATTAATTTTTCTCCATCATTTTTGGACAGAAAGTTTCTGATTTTTGCAATGTTACGTAGAAGGAAAAAAATCTGTCCTTGAAACAGTCTTTGATATGTTCGTCAAAAGAGAGATCAGGGTACAGAGTAACGCCAAGGTCCTTCACAGTTTTATTTGAGACGACTGTACAAACATCGAGATTGATTGTCAGATTCAACAAAAGATCTCTTTGTTTCTTGGGAACTAGAACTATCATCTCTGTTTTGTCCGAGTTTAAAAGTAGAAGATTTGCTGCCATCCACTTCCTTATGTCTGAAACACAGGCTTCCAGGGAGGACAATTTTGGGGCTTCACCATGTTTCATCAAAATGTACAGCTGTGTGTCGTCCACAAAGCAGTGAAAGTTAATGACATCACCAAGAGGTAGAATATATAGTGAAAACAACAGTGGTCCTAAAACGGAGCTTTGAGGAACACCGACATTTACAGTTGATTTGTCAGTTGATTTGTCAGAGGACAAGCCATCTACAGAGACAGAGACAAACTGATATCTTTCCGACAGATAAGATCCAAACCCGGCCAAATACATTATATTATATTATGACAGATGCGCAGCATCCCTGGACAACCAGTCCCCAAAACCATGAGCTAGTCTGGCCTAACTGTGTGGTCAAAAAGCAGACATGAACATTTTGAAAAGTTACATATGTGCAGAATCTTAAGATTTTTTAAATGACTTTCAATAAGGTTCAGAGAAACTCACCCTATTTCAACCCTATATCAACCCTATACTCACCCTATATCAATCCTATACTCACCATATATCAACCCAAAATCAACCCTATAAAGGGAAAGGGGAATATCTAGTCAGTTGTACAACTGAATGCATTCAACTGAAATACTCACCCTATACTCAATCCATGCTCACCGTATGCTCACCCTATGCTCTATCTATACTCACCCTATACTCAATCCATGCTCACCGTATGCTCACCCTATGCTCTATCTATACTCACCCTATACTCAATCCATGCTCACTGTATGCTTTATCTATACTCAATCTATACTCACCCTATGCTCAATCTATACTCACCCGATATTCAATCCATGCTCAATCTATACTCATCCTATGGTCACCATATCATCACCCTACACTCAATCCATGCTCAATCTATACTCAATCCATGCTCAATCTATACTCACCCTACACTCAATCCATGCTCAATCTATACTCAATCCATGCTCAATCTATACTCAATCTATACTCACCCTATGCTCAATCTATACTCACCCTATGCTCACCCTATCATCACCCTATACTCAATCTATACTCACCCTATGCCCTATCTATACGCAATCTATACTCAATCTATACTCACACTATGGTCAATCTATACTCACCCTATGCCCTATCTATACGCAATCTATACTCAATCTATACTCACACTATGGTCAATCTATACTCAATCTATACTCAATCCATGCTCAATCTATACTCATCCTATGCTCACCCTATCATCACCCTATACTCAATCTATACTCACCCTATGCCCTATCTATACGCAATCTATACTCAATCTATACTCACCCGATACTCAATCCATGCTCAATCTATACTCATCCTATGCTCACCATATCATCACCCTATACTCACCCTATGTTCAATCTATACTCACCCTATGTTCAATCTATGCTCACCCTATACTCACCCTACACTCAATCCATGCTCAATCTATACTCAATCTATACTCACCCTATGCTCATCCTATACTCAATCTGTACCCAATCTATACTCACCCTATGCTCATCCTATACTCAATCTGTACCCAATCTATTCTCAATCTATACCCACTCTATACTCACCCTATACTCAATCTATACTCACCCATACTCAATCTATAGCCGATCTATACTCACCCTATACTCAATCTATACTCGCCCTATACTCAATCTATACCCAATCTATACCCGCCCTATACTCAATCTATACTCAACCTATACTCGCCCTATGCTCAATCTATACTCGCCCCATACTCAATCTATACTCAATCTACACTCACCCTACACAATCTATACTCACCCTATACTCAATCTATACTCACCCTATACTCGATCTATACTCAATCTATTCTCACCCTATACTCAATCTATACTTAATCTATACTCACCCCTATACTCAATCTATACCCAATCTATACTCACCTCTATACTCAATCTATACTCACCCTATACTCAATCTATACTCAATGAAGAGCCATGATAATGTGCGTGATTGTTTATCGCCGTTAGGACAGGTAGCCAAACTGGAACGATCGGAAACATTTCTAGATTGCAACAACCATGTAAAAAGAGCAGGAGAGCGTTAAGGACAAGGAAAGGCGGAGGTAAGAAGAGAGGGGCTAACGGTAGCGCGCTGGGGGGGGGGGGGGAGGTAGGGTGCTATCAGATGGGCTCCAAGATGAGGAACAGACATCACTGTGATACATCTACGGCTGAGTGTTATGGGAAAATGCTTTACTCTTTCGGTCGCAGACAATAACAGCTTAGAAATAGTTAAACACTGGTGGGAGTGATAGGCCACTGTATCTGCTAACATCAGACATTGCTACAGAGATTAGGAGTAACACAACTGTCTCTGTAGTGCTGTAGATTTTTTAGATTTTAGTGCTGTTTTCTTTGTGGTAGCCATCGTGCTGGTTGAAATACATTAACTTGCTGTAGGGGTTTTCTTCTGGTGAAAGAGAGGCGGACCAAAATGCAGCGTGGTGGTTATTCATGTTCTTTAATTTATAAAGAAACTACACATGAGATAACTAACAAAAACAACAAAGGTGAGAAAACCTAAAACAGTCCCATCTGGTGCAAACACAGAGACAGGAACAATCACCCACAAACACACAGTGAAACCCAGGCTACCTAAGTATGATTCTCAATCAGAGACAACTAATGACACCTGCCTCTGATTGAGAACCATACTAGGCCGAAACATAGAAATACCCCAAAACATAGAAAAACAAACATAGACTGCCCACCCAACTCACGCCCTGACCATACTAAAATAAATACAAAAACAAAGGAAATAAAGGTCAGAACGTGACACTTGCATTGTTTATAATGGATGCAACACATCACTACATGAATGAGAAGGGGTCGCAAAACATTTTTACAACCCCTACTGAGATTAATTAGACTAGAACGTTTTACTGGCAAAGTAATTTGGTGAGTCTTGAGTTTTCATTATAGCTGTATATCTGAAGTAGGCCATAATGACATTATGCAGACCCGCATTGGCTTCCAAACAAATAATGATTTAATAAATTGTTCTTGGTCTCTGAAAACGTTTTTTGTTGTCCATCATTTTGTTAACTTCAAAAAACGTGTTTGTTCACATCTGTCCGACTTTCATCCGTTGTCATTATCAGACCAGGAAATGAAAGGTAATCTCAAACATCTCTCACAAAGGTAACAAGGGAACCATGGCAAATCTGTTACAGTACGAAGGACTGGAAACAATGGGTTTTTTCCCCCATTTTTTTTCTCTCACCTTTGTCATACTGGCTACTCGCTCCTTGTTGTGCGTTTCCTTGGTAATATTCAACCTGGCTCAGGTGTATGTGTGGTTAACAAGAGGTGCCCAAAAGTCTGAGGAAAAGCATGTGTAAATGCTGCCATTGAAGTCATGCTTTTCTTGATGTAATGCAAACATTCATTTGGCCACACTTTATGTAATTGTGAAAACATTTGCAACCTTTTTTTTTGGTGTTGCAACAGAGTATATGGGCCAATGCAGGCTGAGTTACCTCTAACCCACATGGTTTTCACTCAGCAGTTGGCATGTTAAACCCAAATTCAATTAAATGTTGAATCTTTTAAATATGTTACCTAATAATTGGCTTGTAAATTGGCGTGTAATTAGTTTTCTGTCGTACGGGTTAGGGTTGAGCCTGGTTGAAGTTCCACACACTGTACTTCACGTGCAGAACATTAAGGACACACAGATGGTACAAGTTTTAGTCAAACACTTTGGCTGGAATTCCATCATGACAGATTGTGATAGATTGTCCTGGATGACACTTCATTTAGGCATCGATAGTTCAGCACATGTAAACAGGGAAAATTCACAATCAGCAATGACTGATTACTAGCCTTAAAGGTGCAATCTGCAATGACTGAATACTAGCCTTAAAGGTGCAATCTGCAATGACTGAATACTAGCCTTAAAGGTGCAATCTGCAATGACTGAATACTAGCCTTAAAGGTGCAATCTGCAATGACTGATTACTAGCCTTAAAGGTGCAATCTGCAATGACTGAATACTAGCCTTAAAGGTGCAATCTGCAATGACTGAATACTAGCCTTAAAGGTGCAATCAGCAATGACTGAATACTAGCCTTAAAGGTGCAATCAGCAATGACTGAATACTAGCCTTAAAGGTGCAATCTGCAATGACTGAATACTAGCCTTAAAGGTGCAATCTGCAATGACTGAATACTAGCCTTAAAGGTGCAATCTGCATTTCAAACAACAACAAAGCGGTCATCCAACCACTATGTTGGTAAACGGCTAACGGATGGGGCTGGAGAATTTACAAATAATAGAGTTAAACAAGCTTATATTTAAGCAATAAGGCCCGAGGAGGTGTGGTATATGGCCGATATACCACGGCTAAGTGCTGTTCTTAAGCACGACGCAACGTGGAGTGCCTGAATACAGACCTTAACCGTGGTATATTGGCCATATAACACAAACCCCCGAGGTGCCTTATTGTTATTATAAACTGGTTACCAATGTAATCAGAGTAGTAAAAATACATGTTTTGTCATACCTGTGGTATACGGTCTGATATACCACGGCGGTCAACCAATCAGCACTCAGGGCTCGAACAACCCAGTATATAATCTGAAAGATCAAAATGTTCCAAAAATGGATGTACCAGTGACAGATTACCTATTTAATGTTATACATCCATATTAGGCTATATCTGGCCTCCAGAGCCCCATTTGGCTCTAATAATTGATTGACTAAATTGTTATTCAAGTCAGCTAGCCTTGATGTGAAATTGATGGGAATACAGTCTGCTTCATTGGGTTTATGTGGGCATCGCCTATGCATTTTCATTGGTGCTACATCATTTATGGTATATCATTCAGAGCAGTGGACATAGTGTCAGATGAATACATTTGGAACCAATTCAGAGAAACAGCCTGGGTCACCTGGATGTGGTTCAAAGCTACCGGGGATCCAGCATAGTCCTGTAGTCAGATACAGAGACAGAAGGGCTAGACAACAATACAGACTGCAGTCTATTCAGAACTATGGACTGTAAAATGCTGGTTGCATGCAGATGGTACACAGATAATGGAATGAGACAACAGCACAGGTGTGAAGAAAGCACAATCATAAAGACATGCATATAATGGGGGACTTTTGGATCTTTTGGGGGGACTTTTTTAAAACGAAAAGATATGGACACTCCCTTTTCTCAAAAATGTTTACTTAAAAGACCCCATTTATCAGTTTATAAGTGTGCATACTGAAGGAGAAGGAGGCGTGTGTTAAGGTTGTCACTGTTTACCAGGACCTCGGGGCAGGATTAAAACTTATGGAGTGTCTAGTGCACTCAAATGTTTCCTTACAATGTAAACCCCGGTGAGGAGCTCAAGCCTTTGTGTTCGACGACAAACAGGTTACGTGTTTATTTAAACTGGTGTTAGTTTCACATTTCAACTGTAATTAAGTACCTTCAAATGTACTGAAATAGCAGTTAAAGTAAAGCATATTTGCATACAGTATCTCCTCAAGCATAGATTTCCTGCTTTTCCTCCCTAAAACTTCATTGTTTTTGCATAGCTCCATTGTGAAAGGGACAAAATATATCTCGTAGTCTTGCTCTAACCAGTAACCACTAGCAGGTGCATTGTGATAGTTCATGTGATTGCTGTTTGTGCATGTGATGTCAACAAATCAAAATCAAATCAAACTTTATTTGTAACATGCGCCGAATACAACAAGTGTCGACTTTACCGTGAAATGCTTTACTTACAAGCCCTTAACCAACAGTGTAGACTTTACCGTGAAATGCTTTACTTACAAGCCCTTAACCAACAGTGTAGACTTTACCGTGAAATGCTTTACTTACAAGCCCTTAACCAACAGTGTAGACTTTACCGTGAAATGCTTTACTTACAAGCCCTTAACCAACAGTGTAGACTTTACCGTGAAATGCTTTACTTACAAGCCCTTAACCAACAGTGTAGACTTTACCGTGAAATGCTTTACTTACAAGCCCTTAACCAACAGTGTAGACTTTACCATGAAATGCTTTACTTACAAGCCCTTAACCAACAGTGTAGACTTTACCGTGAAATGCTTTACTTACAAGCCCTTAACCAACAGTGTAGACTTTACCGTGAAATGCTTTACTTACAAGCCCTTAACCAACAGTGTAGACTTTACCGTGAAATGCTTTACTTACAAGCCCTTAACCAACAGTGTAGACTTTACCGTGAAATGCTTTACTTACAAGCCCTTAACCAACAGTGTAGACTTTACCGTGAAATGCTTTACTTACAAGCCCTTAACCAACAGTGTAGACTTTACCATGAAATGCTTTACTTACAAGCCCTTAACCAACAGTGTAGACTTTACCGTGAAATGCTTTACTTACAAGCCCTTAACCAACAGTGTAGACTTTACCGTGAAATGCTTTACTTACAAGCCCTTAACCAACAGTGTAGACTTTACCGTGAAATGCTTTACTTACAAGCCCTTAACCAACAGTGTAGACTTTACCGTGAAATGCTTTACTTACAAGCCCTTAACCAACAGTGTAGACTTTACCGTGAAATGCTTTACTTACAAGCCCTTAACCAACAGTGTAGACTTTACCATGAAATGCTTTACTTACAAGCCCTTAACCAACAGTGTAGACTTTACCGTGAAATGCTTTACTTACAAGCCCTTAACCAACAGTGTAGACTTTACCGTGAAATGCTTTACTTACAAGCCCTTAACCAACAGTGTAGACTTTACCGTGAAATGCTTTACTTACAAGCCCTTAACCAACAGTGCATTATAAATTATATTATATTATATTTATTATTATAAATAAAATAAAAAGTAATAATAAAAAGTAACACAATAAGAATAACAATAACGAGGCAATATACAGGGGGCACCGGTACCGAGTCGATGTGCAGGGGTACAGGCGAATTGAGGTAATCTGTACATGTAGGTGGGGGTGAAGTGACTATGCATAGGTAACAAACAAACAGCGAGTAGCAGCAGTGTACAAGAGAGGGGGGTCAATGTAAATTGTCCGGAGGCGATTTTTATGAATTGTTCAGCAGTCTAATGGCTTGGGGGGTAGAAGCTGTTGAGGAGCCTTTTGGTCCTAGACTTGGCGCTCCGGTACCTCTTGCCGTGCAGTAGCAGAGAAAACAGTCTATTATTGAGTGACTGAAGTCTCTGACAATTTTATGGGCTTTCCTCTGACACCACCTATTATATAGGTCCTGGATGGCAGGAAGCTTGGCTCCAGTGCCTTACGGTCAGATGCCGAGCAGTTGCCATACCAGACGGTGATGCAAACGGTCAGGATGCTCTCGATGGTGCAGCTGTAGATCCTTTTGAGGATCTGGGGACCCATGCCAAGTCTTTTCAGTCTCTAAAGGGGGGGAAGGTTGTGTCGTGCCCTCTACACGACCGTCTTGGTATGTTTGGATCATGATAGTTTGTTGGTGGTGTGGACACTAAGGAACTTGAAACTCTCAGGGAAATGTTACGTGCATTTGATTTGTTCCTTTATTCCAGGTGTAGACAAGACTGGACCCGGAGGGCTGCAGGCACTTCATGTTTTTGATAAATTGTCCAGGTGTGTTGAATTT
This sequence comes from Oncorhynchus nerka, assembly GCF_034236695.1. Classification (NCBI taxonomy): domain Eukaryota; kingdom Metazoa; phylum Chordata; class Actinopteri; order Salmoniformes; family Salmonidae; genus Oncorhynchus; species Oncorhynchus nerka. The sequence continues at coordinate 65,151,464 of NC_088403.1, forward strand.
AGATAATCACGACCTGATCAATTTGCTCAGTTGGTCAGGTGTGGTGCCTAGTTAGAACAAAATCGTGCAGTACCTGTGGCACTCCAGGAACAGGGCTGTATACCCCTAGTTTACCTACAGCCAACCAGGAACAGGGCTGTCTACCCCTAGTTTACCTATGGCCAACCAGGAACAGGGCTGTCTACCCCTAGTTTACCTACGGCCAACCAGGAACAGGGCTGTCTACCCCTGGTTTACCTACGGCCAACCAGGAACAGGGCTGTCTACCCCTGGTTTACCTACGGCCAACCAGGAACAGGGCTGTCTACCCCTGGTTTACCTACGGCCAACCAGGAACAGGGCTGTCTACCCCTGGTTTACCTACGGCCAACCAGGAACAGGGCTGTCTACCCCTGGTTTACCTACGGCCAACCAGGAACAGGGCTGTCTGCCCCTGGTTTACCTACGGCCAACCAGGAACAGGGCTGTCTACCCCTGGTTTACCTACGGCCAACCAGGAACAGGGCTGTCTACCCCTGGTTTATCTACGGCCAACCAGGAACAGGGCTGTCTACCCCTGGTTTACCTACGGCCAACCAGGAACAGGGCTGTCTACCCCTGGTTTACCTACGGCCAACCAGGAACAGGGCTGTCTACCCCTGGTTTACCAACGGCCAACCAGGAACAGGGCTGTCTACCCCTGGTTCACCTACGGCCAACCAGGAACAGGGTTGTCTACCCCTGGTTTACCTACGGCCAACCAGGAACAGGGCTGTCTACCCCTAGTTTACCTACGGCCAACCAGGAACAGGGCTGTCTACCCCTAGTTTACCTACGGCCAACCAGGAACAGGGCTGTCTACCCCTGGTTTACCTACGGCCAACCAGGAACAGGGTTGTCTACCCCTGGTTTACCTACGGCCAACCAGGAACAGGGTTGTCTACCCCTGGACTATTTTATCCTACTCAGAGGAAGATTTGATTAAGGTAAATTAGTCTATATGACGGTGAAGCAGTTATAGGCCCAACGGCATCAATCCCCAATCACTTCCATATCACAAGAACTTCACTAGTACCAACTGTCACCTTCTCCTTTCCCTGACCTGTCCGGGGTCAGACCAGGGTCAGATGGGAGTTAGGGGGTTGTCGATTTGGCTCAGAGCTTAGTGAGGACGAGAAAACCTGCTGGTGAGAACGAGGGGGACGAGCCGGGGGCAAGACAGACGATAGGGACACAAAGGACAGATTACAGGGCCTCTGATGTCCTAGTGCCAAACCCAGGGGCTCGTTGAGTCCATTGTGTCTTTGTGTTCCGCGCTATTGTCGGCCCCACCCCCTCCGATAATAACAAACTCTTTCACAAGTGATTAAGCTCGTGAGGTGAGTTTCCTTTATTTCAAGTTTTTGTTTTAATTGCTGGGTTTGGTGGAGATGAAGCTTGAATCCTTTTTTTAAAGCACGTCTGTCCCCATAACACCCGAGGCCTTGTGTAGAATCATTTACAATCCAGATGTAATTCAAACCAACATTTTAATGACAGAAGGGGCACAACTATAAGCAACTTGTGAAAGGACGTGTCATAACGTTCTTCAAAATGTCATTTTAGTCCATTGAAAAGGAAACAAAAAAGATCGTTGGACACGGTCGATAACGTAATTACCACTTACCCTGTTAAACAATTCCACGTTTACCATTTCTCCCATAGGGAAAGAGGATATGGGGTTCGGCCCTAAAACCCAGTGAATTTCTCTCCCTTCAATACTCCTCACTGATCCTCTCAGCAGGGGGTCAAAGTGTCCCCAAACGAGTAACTATCTCCAATGTGGAGAATCATTTTTAGCCTGCTGTGTTTTCACCTGACACAAAATTATCAGGCCGCTTTCTCGTATCATTGCTTGGGCTTTGTCCTCTTTAAGAACAACCTGATTTCCTAAAGATAGCAGGGTGCTCTAACTCCCCCCCAATGGGGAAGGCTTGCTGAGGCTAAGGCTTGCTGAGGCTAAGGCTTGCTGAGGCTAAGGCTAGCTGAAGCTAACTCTAGCTGAGGCTAAGGCTAGCTGATGCTAAG
>NC_088403.1:65156009-65248509 GCF_034236695.1 Oncorhynchus nerka
TCTTTGGGTTGTGAATTGACAGGTTCTGAGACAGGTAAAGTGTCTCTCTATGGTCTTTGGGTTGTGAATTGACAGGTTCTGAGACAGGTAAAGTGTCTCTCTATGGTCTTTGGGTTGTGAATTGACAGGTTCTGAGACAGCTAAAGTGTCTCTCTATGGTCTTTGGGTTGTGAATTGACAGGTTCTGAGACAGGTAAAGTGTCTCTCTATGGTCTTTGGGTTGTGAATTGACAGGTTCTGAGACAGCTAAAGTGTCTCTATGGTCTATGGTCTTTGGGTTGTGAATTGACAGGTTCTGAGACAGGTAAAGTGTCTCTCTATGGTCTTTGGGTTGTGAATTGACAGGTTCTGAGACAGGTAAAGTGTCTCTCTATGGTCTTTGGGTTGTGAATTGACAGGTTCTGAGACAGGTAAAGTGTCTCTCTATGGTCTTTGGGTTGTGAATTGACAGGTTCTGAGACAGCTAAAGTGTCTCTCTATGGTCTTTGGGTTGTGAATTGACAGGTTCTGAGACAGCTAAAGTGTCTCTCTATGGTCTTTGGGTTGTGAATTGACAGGTTCTGAGACAGGTAAAGTGTCTCTTTGGGTTGTGAATTGATGGTCTTTGGTCTTTGGGTTGTGAATTGACAGGTTCTGAGACAGCTAAAGTGTCTCTCTATGGTCTTTGGGTTGTGAATTGACAGGTTCTGAGACAGCTAAAGTGTCTCTCTATGGTCTTTGGGTTGTGAATTGACAGGTTCTGAGACAGGTAAAGTGTCTCTCTATGGTCATTGGGTTGTGAATTGACAGGTTCTGAGACAGGTAAAGTGTCTCTCTATGGTCTTTGGGTTGTGAATTGACAGGTTCTGAGACAGGTAAAGTGTCTCTCTATGGTCTTTGGGTTGTGAATTGACAGGTTCTGAGACAGCTAAAGTGTCTCTCTATGGTCTTTGGGTTGTGAATTGACAGGTTCTGAGACAGCTAAAGTGTCTCTCTATGGTCTTTGGGTTGTGAATTGACAGGTTCTGAGACAGGTAAAGTGTCTCTCTATGGTCTTTGGGTTGTGAATTGACAGGTTCTGAGACAGCTAAAGTGTCTCTCTATGGTCTTTGGGTTGTGAATTGACAGGTTCTGAGACAGCTAAAGTGTCTCTCTATGGTCTTTGGGTTGTGAATTGACAGGTTCTGAGACAGCTAAAGTGTCTCTCTATGGTCTTTGGGTTGTGAATTGACAGGTTCTGAGACAGCTAAAGTGTCTCTCTATGGTCTTTGGGTTGTGAATTGACAGGTTCTGAGACAGCTAAAGTGTCTCTCTATGGTCTTTGGGTTGTGAATTGACAGGTTCTGAGACAGCTAAAGTGTCTCTCTATGGTCTTTGGGTTGTGAATTGACTCTGACAACATAGGAGTTCTTGTGCTTAATCCCCCATGGACTTACAGAGCTTTGAGGAATATGATAGCTCCATGGGCATTAGTATAACTTCAAGGAACAGACTTCAGGTAATGAGGCGTGAAATTCTTTAAACAACCTTTCTTTTTGTGTTCCTTTAAATAAATGATGTGCAAAAAAAAAGAAAAAGAGAAGAGATTAGGATCGTCTCTTTGAATGTCAGGGTGTTGAAATGGTGAAACCCACAACAGGTCAAGATGGGGCCGTTGGATACTGGGTTACAACATACATGTTGACATATAGTATACATACTTGTAAAAATGTAGTACGGTGTCATGGCATTTATGTTATGACATTGTTGATGGCCACAAGTCAAATCAAATCAAAGTTAATGGTGGAGCAAAACCTTTTGACATTTTTAAGATGTCACTTCAATTATGTATGGGTAAGGCCACTCCTGGCCAAGGCTGACTCTTCTGATAGTAGACGAAACCAAACATTCATACATTATGGGAATACCACAGTAAAACATGACAACATACCATGATCATGAGCTTATCTCAGAATTCCTGGTGTTTTTAGGAGCAAATTAGCCTTCGTGATCTGATGATGACACACACGTGTGCTTATCAAAGACGAACTGCAGTGAGCTGTGAGTTGGGATGCAGCCAGTTCACCAACTGAAGGGGTGTATAGAGGTCTTGGTATAGGTATCGTGAGATAACAATGATAAAACATTGAATGTTGATTTTCAAACCAACAGCCGTTAGAAGGACTTTTGAACTAATAGCAGTTAGAAGAACTACTGAACCAATAGCAGTTAGAAGAACTACTGAACCAATAGCAGTTTGAAGAACTACTGAACCAATAGCAGTTAGAAGAACTACTGAACCAATAGCAGTTAGAAGAACTACTGAACCAATAGCAGTTAGAAGAACTACTGAACCAATAGCAGTTAGAAGGACTACTGAACCAATAGCAGTTAGAAGGACTACTGAACCAATAGCAGTTAGAAGAACTACTGAACCAATAGCAGTTAGAAGGACTACTGAACCAATAGCAGTTAGAAGGACTACTGAACCAATAGCAGTTAGAAGGACTACTGAACCAATATCAGTTAGAAGGACTACTGAACCAAGAGCAGTTAGAAGGACTACTGAAGATTCCACCTATCACTATAATGTGTCGAGCTCATACATTTTATGCTAACGTTAGACAACCCCATCATCAAAGCAAAATGCAACTCATTTTGATATAACTATTTATTTGTTTTTTTTATTTAACTTTTATTTACCATTAATTTAACTGTATTTGACAGAGATATGGGTCTGAAATTAGTGAACTGTAGCGTGAGCCCTCTTCCTCGCTATCACCATTCCCACACCACACTGGGCCAAATTACACCCCTGCCAAAAGATAACAAGGCACTAATCGCTAACTACCGCTTAACACTTTACTCCTGAACATGTAAGCAGTGATCCCCCATGCCTTTAACACTTTCCTTCAGTGATTCCCTATGCCTTACACACTCTCCTCCAGTGATCCCCCATGCCTTTAACATTTTCCTTCAGTGATTCCTCATGCCTTACACACTGTCCTCCAGTGATTCCCTATGCCTTACACACTCTCCTCCAGTGATCCCCCATGCCTTTAACATTTTCCTTCAGTGATTCCCTATGCCTTACACACTCTCCTCCAGTGATCCCCCATGCCTTTAACATTTTCCTTCAGTGATTCCTCATGCCTTACACACTGTCCTCCAGTGATTCCTTATGCATTTAACACTTTCCTCCAGTGATTCCCCATGCCTTTAACACTCTCCCCCAGTTCTTCCCCATGCATTTAACACCGCCCTCCAGTGATCCAACATGCCTTTAACACTCTCCTCCAGCGATTCCTCATGCCTTTAACAATTTCCTCCAGTGATTCCTCATGCCTTTAACATTTTCCTCCAGTGATTCCTCATGCCTTTAACCCTTTCCTCCAGCGATTCCTCATGCCTTAAACACTATCCTCCAGCGATTCCTCATGCCTTTAACACTTTTCTCCAGTGATCCCCCCCATGCCTTACACACTCTCCACCAGTGATCCCCCCCATGCCTTTACCACTCTCCTCCAGTGATCCCCCATGCCTTTAACACTTTCCTCCAGTGATTCCTCATGCCTTTAACACTTTCCTCCAGTGATCCCTCATGCCTTTAACACTCTCCTCCAGTGATTCCCCATGCCTTTAACACTCTCCTCCAGTGATTCCCCCATGCCTTTAACACTCTCCTCCAGTGATTCCCCCATGACTTTAACACTCTCCCCCAGTGATCCCCCATGCCTTTGTCACTGTCCTTCAGTGATTCCCCATGCCTTTAACACTTTTCTAAAACCCCCCCATGCCTTTAACAATTTCCTCCAGTGATTCCCCACACCTTTAACACTCTCCTCCAGTGATCCCCATGCCTTTAACACTTTCCTCCAGTGATTCTCTATGCCTTTAACTCTGTCCTCCAGTGATCCCCCATGCCTTTAACAATTTCCTCCAGTGAATCCCCATGCCTGTAACACTTTCCTCCAGTGATTCTCTATGCCTTTAACACTCTCCTCCAGTGATTCCCCATGCCTTTAACACTCTCCTCCAGTGATCCCCCATACCTTTAACACTTTCCTCCAGTGATTCTCTATGCCTTTAACACTCTCCTCCATTGAATTCCCATGCCTTTAACACTTTCCTCCAGTGATCCCCATGCCTTTAACACTTTCCTCCAGTGATTCTCTATGCCTTTAACACTGTCCTCCAGTGATTCTCCATGCCTTTAACACTATCCTCCAGTGATTCCTCATGCCTTTAACACTCTCCTCCAGTGATCCCCCATGCCTTTAACACTGTCCTCCAGTGATTCCCCATGCCTTACACACTGTCCTCCAGTGATTCCCCATGCCTTTAACACTCTCCCCCAGTTCTTCCCCATGCATTTAACACCGCCCTCCAGTGATCCAACATGCCTTTAACACTCTCCTCCAGCGATTCCTCATGCCTTTAACAATTTCCTCCAGTGATTCCTCATGCCTTTAACATTTTCCTCCAGTGATTCCTCATGCCTTTAACCCTTTCCTCCAGCGATTCCTCATGCCTTAAACACTATCCTCCAGCGATTCCTCATGCCTTTAACACTTTTCTCCAGTGATCCCCCCCCATGCCTTACACACTCTCCACCAGTGATCCCCCCCATGCCTTTACCACTCTCCTCCAGTGATCCCCCATGCCTTTAACACTTTCCTCCAGTGATTCCTCATGCCTTTAACACTTTCCTCCAGTGATCCCTCATGCCTTTAACACTCTCCTCCAGTGATTCCCCATGCCTTTAACACTCTCCTCCAGTGATTCCCCCATGCCTTTAACACTCTCCTCCAGTGATTCCCCCATGACTTTAACACTCTCCCCCAGTGATCCCCCATGCCTTTGTCACTGTCCTTCAGTGATTCCCCATGCCTTTAACACTTTTCTAAAACCCCCCCATGCCTTTAACAATTTCCTCCAGTGATTCCCCACACCTTTAACACTCTCCTCCAGTGATCCCCCATGCCTTTAACACTTTCCTCCAGTGATTCTCTATGCCTTTAACTCTGTCCTCCAGTGATCCCCCATGCCTTTAACAATTTCCTCCAGTGAATCCCCATGCCTGTAACACTTTCCTCCAGTGATTCTCTATGCCTTTAACACTCTCCTCCAGTGATTCCCCATGCCTTTAACACTCTCCTCCAGTGATCCCCCATACCTTTAACACTTTCCTCCAGTGATTCTCTATGCCTTTAACACTCTCCTCCATTGAATTCCCATGCCTTTAACACTTTCCTCCAGTGATCCCCATGCCTTTAACACTTTCCTCCAGTGATTCTCTATGCCTTTAACACTGTCCTCCAGTGATTCTCCATGCCTTTAACACTATCCTCCAGTGATTCCTCATGCCTTTAACACTCTCCTCCAGTGATCCCCCATGCCTTTAACACTGTCCTCCAGTGATTCCCCATGCCTTACACACTGTCCTCCAGTGATTCCCCATGCCTTTAACACTGTCCTCCAGTGATTCCCCATGCCTTACACACTGTCCTCCAGTGATTCCCCATGCCTTTAACACTGTCCTGCAGTGATTCCCCATGCCTTACACACTGTCCTCCAGTGATTCCCCATGCCTTTAACACTCTCCTCAAGTGATCCCCCATGCCTTACACACTGTCCTCCAGTGATTCCCCATGCCTTTAACACACTCCTCCAGTGATTCCACATGCCTTTATCACCCTCCTCCAGTGATTCCCCACTCCTTTAACACTGTCCTCCAGTGATTCCCCACTCCTTTATCACTGTCCTCCAGTGATCCCTCATGCCTTTAACACTTTCCTCCAGTGATTCCCCATGCCTTTAACACTTTCCTCCAGTGATTCCCCATGCCTTACATACTGTCCTCCAGTGAACCCCATGCCTTTAACACTCTCATCCAGTGATCCCCGTGCCTTTATCACTTTCCTCCAGTGATCCCTCATGCATTTAAAACTGTCCTCCAGTGATTACCCATGCCTTTGTCACTTTCCTTCAATGATCCCTCATGCCTTTAACACCTTCCTCCAGTGATTCACCACTCCTTTAACACTCTCTTCCAGTGGTCCCCATGCATTTAACACTCTCCTCCAGCGATTCCTCATGCCTTTAACACTCTCCTCCAGTAATCCCTCATGCCTTTAACACTTTCCTCCAGTGATCCCCATGCCTTTAACACTTTCCTCCAGTGATTCTCTATGCCTTTAACACTGTCCTCCAGTGATTCTCCATGCCTTTAACAATATCCTCCAGTGATTCCTCATGCCTTTAACACTCTCCTCCAGTGATTCCTCATGCCTTTAACAATATCCTCCAGTGATCCCCCATGCCTTTAACACCTTCCTCCAGTGATCCCCCATGCCTTTACTACTGTCCTCCAGTGATTCCCCATGCCTTACATACTGTCCTCCAGTGAACCCCATGCCTTTAACACTCTCATCCAGTGATCCCCCATGCCTTTATCACTTTCCTCCAGTGATCCCTCATGCATTTAAAACTGTCCTCCAGTGATTCCTCTTGCCTTTAACACTTTCCTCCAGTGATCCCTCATGCCTTTAACACTCTCCTCCAGTGATCCCCCATGCCTTTAACACTTTCCTCCAGTGATTCCTCATGCCTTTAACACTCTCCTCCAGTGATCCCTCATGCCTTTAACACTCTCCTCCAGTGATCCCCCATGCCTTTAACACTTTCCCCCAGTGATTCCCTATGCCTTTAACACGCTCCTCCAGTCATTCCCCATGCCTTTAACAATATCCTCCAGTGATCCCCCATGCCTTTAACACTTTCCTCCAGTGATTCTCTATGCCTTTAACACGCTCCTCCAGTGATTCTCCATGCCTTTAACACTATCCTCCAGTGATTCCCCATGCCTTTAACACCTTCCTCCAGTGATCCCCCATGCCTTTAACATTTTCCTTCAGTGATTCCTCATGCCTTACACACTGTCCTCCAGTGATTCCTTATGCATTTAACACTTTCCTCCAGTGATTCCCCATGCCTTTAACACTCTCCCCCAGTTCTTCCCCATGCATTTAACACCGCCCTCCAGTGATCCAACATGCCTTTAACACTCTCCTCCAGCGATTCCTCATGCCTTTAACAATTTCCTCCAGTGATTCCTCATGCCTTTAACATTTTCCTCCAGTGATTCCTCATGCCTTTAACCCTTTCCTCCAGCGATTCCTCATGCCTTAAACACTATCCTCCAGCGATTCCTCATGCCTTTAACACTTTTCTCCAGTGATCCCCCCCCCATGCCTTACACACTCTCCACCAGTGATCCCCCCCATGCCTTTACCACTCTCCTCCAGTGATCCCCCATGCCTTTAACACTTTCCTCCAGTGATTCCTCATGCCTTTAACACTTTCCTCCAGTGATCCCTCATGCCTTTAACACTCTCCTCCAGTGATTCCCCATGCCTTTAACACTCTCCTCCAGTGATTCCCCCATGCCTTTAACAATCTCCTCCAGTGATTCCCCCATGACTTTAACACTCTCCCCAGTGATCCCCCATGCCTTTGTCACTGTCCTTCAGTGATTCCCCATGCCTTTAACACTTTTCTAAAACCCCCCCATGCCTTTAACAATTTCCTCCAGTGATTCCCCACACCTTTAACACTCTCCTCCAGTGATCCCCCATGCCTTTAACACTTTCCTCCAGTGATTCTCTATGCCTTTAACTCTGTCCTCCAGTGATCCCCCATGCCTTTAACAATTTCCTCCAGTGAATCCCCATGCCTTTAACACTTTCCTCCAGTGATTCTCTATGCCTTTAACACTCTCCTCCAGTGATTCCCCATGCCTTTAACACTCTCCTCCAGTGATCCCCCATACCTTTAACACTTTCCTCCAGTGATTCTCTATGCCTTTAACACTCTCCTCCATTGAATTCCCATGCCTTTAACACTTTCCTCCAGTGATCCCCATGCCTTTAACACTTTCCTCCAGTGATTCTCTATGCCTTTAACACTGTCCTCCAGTGATTCTCCATGCCTTTAACACTATCCTCCAGTGATTCCTCATGCCTTTAACACTCTCCTCCAGTGATCCCCCATGCCTTTAACACTGTCCTCCAGTGATTCCCCATGCCTTACACACTGTCCTCCAGTGATTCCCCATGCCTTTAACACTGTCCTCCAGTGATTCCCCATGCCTTACACACTGTCCTCCAGTGATTCCCCATGCCTTTAACACTGTCCTGCAGTGATTCCCCATGCCTTACACACTGTCCTCCAGTGATTCCCCATGCCTTTAACACTCTCCTCCAGTGATCCCCCATGCCTTACACACTGTCCTCCAGTGATTCCCCATGCCTTTAACACACTCCTCCAGTGATTCCACATGCCTTTATCACCCTCCTCCAGTGATTCCCCACTCCTTTAACACTGTCCTCCAGTGATTCCCCACTCCTTTATCACTGTCCTCCAGTGATCCCTCATGCCTTTAACACTTTCCTCCAGTGATTCCCCATGCCTTTAACACTTTCCTCCAGTGATTCCCCATGCCTTACATACTGTCCTCCAGTGAACCCCATGCCTTTAACACTCTCATCCAGTGATCCCCGTGCCTTTATCACTTTCCTCCAGTGATCCCTCATGCATTTAAAACTGTCCTCCAGTGATTACCCATGCCTTTGTCACTTTCCTTCAATGATCCCTCATGCCTTTAACACCTTCCTCCAGTGATTCACCACTCCTTTAACACTCTCTTCCAGTGGTCCCCATGCATTTAACACTCTCCTCCAGCGATTCCTCATGCCTTTAACACTCTCCTCCAGTAATCCCTCATGCCTTTAACACTTTCCTCCAGTGATCCCCATGCCTTTAACACTTTCCTCCAGTGATTCTCTATGCCTTTAACACTGTCCTCCAGTGATTCTCCATGCCTTTAACAATATCCTCCAGTGATTCCTCATGCCTTTAACACTCTCCTCCAGTGATTCCTCATGCCTTTAACAATATCCTCCAGTGATCCCCCATGCCTTTAACACCTTCCTCCAGTGATCCCCCATGCCTTTAATACTGTCCTCCAGTGATTCCCCATGCCTTACATACTGTCCTCCAGTGAACCCCATGCCTTTAACACTCTCATCCAGTGATCCCCCATGCCTTTATCACTTTCCTCCAGTGATCCCTCATGCATTTAAAACTGTCCTCCAGTGATTCCTCTTGCCTTTAACACTTTCCTCCAGTGATCCCTCATGCCTTTAACACTCTCCTCCAGTGATCCCCCATGCCTTTAACACTTTCCTCCAGTGATTCCTCATGCCTTTAACACTCTCCTCCAGTGATCCCTCATGCCTTTAACACTCTCCTCCAGTGATCCCCCATGCCTTTAACACTTTCCCCCAGTGATTCCCTATGCCTTTAACACGCTCCTCCAGTCATTCCCCATGCCTTTAACACTTTCCTCCAGTGATCCCCCATGCCTTTAACACTTTCCTCCAGTGATTCTCTATGCCTTTAACACTGTCCTCCAGTGATTCTCCATGCCTTTAACACTATCCTCCAGTGATTCCCCATGCCTTTAACACCTTCCTCCAGTGATCCCCCATGCCTTTAACACTGTCCTCCAGTGATTCCCCATGCCTTACACACTGTCCTCCAGTGATTCCCCATGCCTTTAACACTCTCCTCCAGTGATTCCCCATGCCTTTAACACTCTCCTCCAGTGATCCCCCATGCCTTTAACACTCTCCTCCAGTGATTCCACATGCCTTTAACACTCTCCTCCAGTGATTCCCCACTCCTTTAACACTGTCCTCCAGTGATTCCCCACTCCTTTATCACTGTCCTCCAGGGATCCCTCATGCCTTTAACACTTTCCTCCAGTGATTCCCCATGCCTTTAACACTTTCCTCCAGTGATTCCCCATGCCTTACACACTGTCCTCCAGTGATCCGCCATGCCTTTAACACTCTCCTCCAGTGATCCCCCCCATGCCTTTATCACTCTCCTCCAGTGATCCCTCATGCATTTAAAACTGTCCTCCAGTGATTCCCCATGCCTTTGTCACTTTCCTTCAATGATCCCTCAAGCCTTTAACACCTTCCTCCAGTGATTCACCACTCCTTTAACACTCTCTTCCAGTGATCCCTCATGCATTTAACACTCTCCTCCAGCGATTCCTCATGCCTTTAACACTCTCCTCCAGTAATCCCTCATGCCTTTAACACTCTCCTCCAGTGATCCCCCATGCCTTTAACACCTTCCTCCAGTGATCCCCCATGCCTTTAATACTGTCCTCCAGTGATTCCCCATGCCTTACATACTGTCCTCCAGTGAACCCCATGCCTTTAACACTCTCATCCAGTGATCCCCCATGCCTTTATCACTTTCCTCCAGTGATCCCTCATGCATTTAAAACTGTCCTCCAGTGATTCCTCTTGCCTTTAACACTTTCCTCCAGTGATCCCTCATGCCTTTAACACTCTCCTCCAGTGATCCCCCATGCCTTTAACACTTTCCTCCAGTGATTCCTCATGCCTTTAACACTCTCCTCCAGTGATCCCTCATGCCTTTAACACTCTCCTCCAGTGATCCCCCATGCCTTTAACCCTTTCCCCCAGTGATTCCCTATGCCTTTAACACGCTCCTCCAGTCATTCCCCATGCCTTTAACACTTTCCTCCAGTGATCCCCCATGCCTTTAACACTTTCCTCCAGTGATTCTCTATGCCTTTAACACTGTCCTCCAGTGATTCTCCATGCCTTTAACACTATCCTCCAGTGATTCCCCATGCCTTTAACACCTTCCTCCAGTGATCCCCCATGCCTTTAACACTGTCCTCCAGTGATTCCCCATGCCTTACACACTGTCCTCCAGTGATTCCCCATGCCTTTAACACTTTCCTCCAGTGATTCCCCATGCCTTTAACACTCTCCTCCAGTGATCCCCCATGCCTTTAACACTCTCCTCCAGTGATTCCACATGCCTTTAACACTCTCCTCCAGTGATTCCCCACTCCTTTAACACTGTCCTCCAGTGATTCCCCACTCCTTTATCACTGTCCTCCAGGGATCCCTCATGCCTTTAACACTTTCCTCCAGTGATTCCCCATGCCTTTAACACTTTCCTCCAGTGATTCCCCATGCCTTACACACTGTCCTCCAGTGATCCGCCATGCCTTTAACACTCTCCTCCAGTGATCCCCCCCATGCCTTTATCACTCTCCTCCAGTGATCCCTCATGCATTTAAAACTGTCCTCCAGTGATTCCCCATGCCTTTGTCACTTTCCTTCAATGATCCCTCAAGCCTTTAACACCTTCCTCCAGTGATTCACCACTCCTTTAACACTCTCTTCCAGTGATCCCTCATGCATTTAACACTCTCCTCCAGCGATTCCTCATGCCTTTAACACTCTCCTCCAGTAATCCCTCATGCCTTTAACACTCTCCTCCAGTGATCCCTCATGCCTTTAACACTCTCTTCCAGTGGTCCCCATGCATTTAACACTCTCCTCCAGCAATTCCTCATGCCTTTAACACTCTCCTCCAGTAATCCCTCATGCCTTTAACACTTTCCTCCAGTGATCCCCATGCCTTTAACACTTTCCTCCAGTGATTCTCTATGCCTTTAACACTGTCCTCCAGTGATTCTCCATGCCTTTAACAATATCCTCCAGTGATTCCTCATGCCTTTAACACTCTCCTCCAGTGATTCCTCATGCCTTTAACAATATCCTCCAGTGAACCCCATGCCTTTAACACTCTCATCCAGTGATCCCCCATGCCTTTATCACTCTCCTCCAGTGATCCCTCATGCATTTAAAACTGTCCTCCAGTGATTCCTCTTGCCTTTAACACTTTCCTCCAGTGATCCCTCATGCCTTTAACACTCTCCTCCAGTGATCCTCCATGCCTTTAACACTTTCCTCCAGTGATTCCTCATGCCTTTAACACTCTCCTCCAGTGATCCCTCATGCCTTTAACACTCTCCTCCAGTGATTACCCATGCCTTTAACACTCTCCTCCAGTGATTCCCCCATGCCTTTAACACTCTCCTCCAGTGATTCCCCCATGACTTTAACACTCTCCCCCAGTGATCCCCCATGCCTTTGTCAATTTCCTTCAATGATTCCTCATGCATTTAACACTGTCCTCCAGTGAATCCCCATACCTTTAACACTCTCCTCCAGTGATTCCCCATGCCTTTAACACTGTCCTCCAGTGAATCCCCATGCCTTTAACACTCTCCTCCAGTGATCCCCCATGCCTTTAACCCTTTCCTCCAGTGATTCTCTATGCCTTTAACTCTGTCCTCCAGTGATCACCCATGCCTTTAACAATTTCCTCCAGTGAATCCCCATGCCTTTCACACTTTCCTCCAGTGATTCTCTATGCCTTTAACACTCTCCTCCAGTGATTCCCCATGCCTTTAACACTTTCCTCCAGTGATCCCCCATGCCTTTAACACTTTCCTCCAGTGATTCCCTATGCCTTTAACACGCTCCTCCAGTCATTCCCCATGCCTTTAACACTTTCCTCCAGTGATCCCCCATGCCTTTAACACTTTCCTCCAGTGATTCGCTATGCCTTTAACACTGTCCTCCAGTGATTCTCCATGCCTTTAACAATATCCTCCAGTGATTCCCCATGCCTTTAACACCTTCCTCCAGTGATCCCCCATGCCTTTAACACTGTCCTCCAGTGATTCCCCATGCCTTACACACTGTCCTCCAGTGATTCCCCATGCCTTTAACACTCTCCTCCAGTGATTCCCCATGCCTTTAACACTCTCCTCCAGTGATCCCCCATGCCTTTAACACTCTCCTCCAGTGATTCCACATGCCTTTAACACTCTCCTCCAGTGATTCCCCACTCCTTTAACACTGTCCTCCAGTGATTCCCCACTCCTTTATCACTGTCCTCCAGGGATCCCTCATGCCTTTAACACTTTCCTCCAGTGATTCCCCATGCCTTTAACACTTTCCTCCAGTGATTCCCCATGCCTTACACACTGTCCTCCAGTGATCCGCCATGCCTTTAACACTCTCCTCCAGTGATCCCCCCCATGCCTTTATCACTCTCCTCCAGTGATCCCTCATGCCTTTAACACTCTCCTCCAGTGATCCCTCATGCCTTTAACACTTTCCTCCAGTGATCCCTCATGCCTTTAACACTCTCCTCCAGTGATCCCTCGTGCCTTTAACACTTTTCTCCAGTGATCCCCCATGCCTTTAACACCTTCCTCCAGTGATCCCCCGTGCCTTTAACACTTTCCTTCAGTGATCCCCCATGCCTTACACACTCTCCTCCAGTGATCCCCCATGCCTTTAACACTCTCCTCCAGTGATCCCCCATGCCTTTAACACTTTTCTAAACCCCTCCCCATGCCTTTAACATTTTCCTCCAGTGATTCCCCATGCCTTTAACACTTTCCTCCAGTGATTCTCTATGCCTTTAACACTGTCCTCCAATGATTCCCCATGCCTTTAACACTTCTCTAAAATGCCCCCCTCCCATGCCTTTAACATTCTCCTCCAGTGATTCCCCATGCCTTTAACACCCCCCTCCAGTGATTCCCCATGCCTTTAATACTGTCCTCCAGAGATTCCCCATGCCTTTAACACTGTCCTCCAGAGATTCTCTATGCCTTTAACACTTTCCTCCAGTGATCCCACATGGCTTTAACACTCTCCTCCAGCGATTCCCCATGCCTTTAACAATTTCCTCCAGTGATTCCTCGTGCCTTTAACAATATCCTCCAGTGATTCCTCATGCCTTTAACACTCTCCTCCAGTGATCCCCCATGCCTTTAACACTCTCCTCCAGTGATTCCCCATGCCTTTAACACCCTCCTCCAGTGATTCTCCACGCCTTTAACACTTTTCTCCAGTGATACCCCCCATGCCTTTAACAATTTCCTCCAGTGATTCCCCACTCCTTACACACTGTCCTCCAGTGATTCCCCACTCCTTACACACTGTCCTCCAGTGATTCCCCACTCCTTACACACTGTCCTCCAGTGATTCACCATGCCTTACACACTCTCCTCCAGTGATTCCCCATGCCGTTAACACTTTTCTAAACCCCTCCCCATGCCTTTAACATTTTCCTCCAGTGATTCCCCATGCCTTTAACACTTTTCTAAACCCCTCCCCATGCCTTTAACACTCTCCTCCAGTGATTCACCATGCCTTACACACTCTCCTCCAGTGATTCCCCATGCCTTTAACACTTTTCTAAACCCCTCCCCATGCCTTTAACATTTTCCTCCAGTGATCCCCCCCATGCCTTTAACACTCTCCTCCAGTGATTCCCCACTCCTTTAACACTGTCCTCCAGTGATTCCCCACTCCTTTATCACTGTCCTCCAGTGATCCCTCATACCTTTAACACTTTCCTCCAGTGATTCCCCATGCCTTTAACACTTTCCTCCAGTGATTCCCCATGCCTTACACACTGTCCTCCTGTGATCCGCCATGCCTTTAACACTCTCCTCCAGTGATCCCCTATGCCTTTGTCACTCTCCTCCAGTGATCCCTCATGCATTTAAAACTGTCCTCCAGTGATTCCCCATGCCTTTGTCACTTTCCTTCAATGATCCCTCATGCCTTTAACACTCTCCTCCAGTGATCCCTCATGCCTTTAACACTTTCCTCCAGTGATCCCTCATGCCTTTAACACTCTCCTCCAGTGATTCCCCCATGACTTTAACACTCTCCCCCAGTGATCCCCCATGCCTTTGTCAATTTCCTTCAATGATTCCTCATGCATTTAACACTGTCCTCCAGTGAATCCCCATGCCTTTAACACTCTCCTCCAGTGATTCCCCATGCGTTTAACACTGTCCTCCAGTGAATCCCCATGCCTTTAACACTCTCCTCCAGTGATCCCCCATGCCTTTAACACTTTCCTCCAGTGATTCTCTATGCCTTTAACTCTGTCCTCCAGTGATCACCCATGCCTTTAACAATTTCCTCCAGTGAATCCCCATGCCTTTAACACTTTCCTCCAGTGATTCTCTATGCCTTTAACACTCTCCTCCAGTGATTCCCCATGCCTTTAACACTTTCCTCCAGTGATCCCCCATGCC
Source organism: Oncorhynchus nerka (assembly GCF_034236695.1). NCBI lineage: Eukaryota > Metazoa > Chordata > Actinopteri > Salmoniformes > Salmonidae > Oncorhynchus > Oncorhynchus nerka. The sequence continues at coordinate 65,171,002 of NC_088403.1, forward strand.
TTTAACACCTTCCTCCAGTGATTCCCTATGCCTTTAACACGCTCCTCCAGTCATTCCCCATGCCTTTAACACTTTCCTCCAGTGATTCTCTATGCCTTTAACACTGTCCTCCAGTGATTCTCCATGCCTTTAACAATATCCTCCAGTGATTCCCCATGCCTTTAACACCTTCCTCCAGTGATCCCCCATGCCTTTAACACTGTCCTCCAGTGATTCCCCATGCCTTACACACTGTCCTCCAGTGATTCCCCATGCCTTTAACACTCTCCTCCAGTGATTCCCCATGCCTTTAACACTCTCCTCCAGTGATCCCCCATGCCTTTAACACCCTCCTCCAGTGATTCCACATGCCTTTAACACTCTCCTCCAGTGATTCCCCACTCCTTTAACACTGTCCTCCAGTGATTCCCCACTCCTTTATCACTGTCCTCCAGGGATCCCTCATGCCTTTAACACTTTCCTCCAGTGATTCCCCATGCCTTTAACACTTTCCTCCAGTGATTCGCTATGCCTTTAACACTGTCCTCCAGTGATTCTCCATGCCTTTAACAATATCCTCCAGTGATTCCCCATGCCTTTAACACCTTCCTCCAGTGATCCCCCATGCCTTTAACACTGTCCTCCAGTGATTCCCCATGCCTTACACACTGTCCTCCAGTGATTCCCCATGCCTTTAACACTCTCCTCCAGTGATTCCCCATGCCTTTAACACTCTCCTCCAGTGATCCCCCAAGCCTTTAACACTCTCCTCCAGTGATTCCACATGCCTTTAACACTCTCCTCCAGTGATTCCCCACTCCTTTAACACTGTCCTCCAGTGATTCCCCACTCCTTTATCACTGTCCTCCAGGGATCCCTCATGCCTTTAACACTTTCCTCCAGTGATTCCCCATGCCTTTAACACTTTCCTCCAGTGATTCCCCATGCCTTTATCACTCTCCTCCAGTGATCCCTCATGCCTTTAACACTCTCCTCCAGTGATCCCTCATGCCTTTAACACTTTCCTCCAGTGATCCCTCATGCCTTTAACACTCTCCTCCAGTGATCCCTCGTGCCTTTAACACTTTTCTCCAGTGATCCCCCATGCCTTTAACACCTTCCTCCAGTGATCCCCCGTGCCTTTAACACTTTCCTTCAGTGATCCCCCATGCCTTACACACTCTCCTCCAGTGATCCCCCATGCCTTAACACTCTCCTCCAGTGATCCCCCATGCCTTTAACACTTTTCTAAACCCCTCCCCATGCCTTTAACATTTTCCTCCAGTGATTCCCCATGCCTTTAACACTTTCCTCCAGTGATTCTCTATGCCTTTAACACTGTCCTCCAATGATTCCCCATGCCTTTAACACTTTTCTAAAATGCCCCCCTCCCATGCCTTTAACAATCTCCTCCAGTGATTCCCCATGCCTTTAACACCCCCCTCCAGTGATTCCCCATGCCTTTAATACTGTCCTCCAGAGATTCCCCATGCCTTTAACACTGTCCTCCAGAGATTCTCTATGCCTTTAACACTTTCCTCCAGTGATCCCACATGGCTTTAACACTCTCCTCCAGCGATTCCCCATGCCTTTAACAATTTCCTCCAGTGATTCCTCGTGCCTTTAACAATATCCTCCAGTGATTCCTCATGCCTTTAACACTCTCCTCCAGTGATCCCCCATGCCTTTAACACTCTCCTCCAGTGATTCCCCATGCCTTTAACACTCTCCTCCAGTGATTCTCCACGCCTTTAACACTTTTCTCCAGTGATACCCCCCATGCCTTTAACAATTTCCTCCAGTGATTCCCCACTCCTTACACACTGTCCTCCAGTGATTCCCCACTCCTTACACACTGTCCTCCAGTGATTCCCCATGCCTTTAACACTCTCCTCCAGTGATTCACCATGCCTTATACACTCTCCTCCAGTGATTCCCCATGCCGTTAACACTTTTCTAAACCCCTCCCCATGCCTTTAACATTTTCCTCCAGTGATTCCCCATGCCTTTAACACTTTTCTAAACCCCTCCCCATGCCTTTAACACTCTCCTCCAGTGATTCACCATGCCTTACACACTCTCCTCCAGTGATTCCCCATGCCTTTAACACTTTTCTAAACCCCTCCCCATGCCTTTAACATTTTCCTCCAGTGATCCCCCCCATGCCTTTAACACTCTCCTCCAGTGATTCCCCACTCCTTTAACACTGTCCTCCAGTGATTCCCCACTCCTTTATCACTGTCCTCCAGTGATCCCTCATACCTTTAACACTTTCCTCCAGTGATTCCCCATGCCTTTAACACTTTCCTCCAGCGATTCCCCATGCCTTACACACTGTCCTCCTGTGATCCGCCATGCCTTTAACACTCTCCTCCAGTGATTCTCTATGCCTTTAACACTGTCCTCCAGTGATTCTCCATGCCTTTAACAATATCCTCCAGTGATTCCCCATGCCTTTAACACCTTCCTCCAGTGATCCCCCATGCCTTTAACACTGTCCTCCAGTGATTCCCCATGCCTTACACACTGTCCTCCAGTGATTCCCCATGCCTTTAACACTCTCCTCCAGTGATTCCCCATGCCTTTAACACTCTCCTCCAGTGATCCCCCATGCCTTTAACACTCTCCTCCAGTGATTCCACATGCCTTTAACACTCTCCTCCAGTGATTCCCCACTCCTTTAACACTGTCCTCCAGTGATTCCCCACTCCTTTATCACTGTCCTCCAGGGATCCCTCATGCCTTTAACACTTTCCTCCAGTGATTCCCCATGCCTTTAACACTTTCCTCCAGTGATTCGCTATGCCTTTAACACTGTCCTCCAGTGATTCTCCATGCCTTTAACAATATCCTCCAGTGATTCCCCATGCCTTTAACACCTTCCTCCAGTGATCCCCCATGCCTTTAACACTGTCCTCCAGTGATTCCCCATGCCTTACACACTGTCCTCCAGTGATTCCCCATGCCTTTAACACTCTCCTCCAGTGATTCCCCATGCCTTTAACACTCTCCTCCAGTGATCCCCCATGCCTTTAACACTCTCCTCCAGTGATTCCACATGCCTTTAACACTCTCCTCCAGTGATTCCCCACTCCTTTAACACTGTCCTCCAGTGATTCCCCACTCCTTTATCACTGTCCTCCAGGGATCCCTCATGCCTTTAACACTTTCCTCCAGTGATTCCCCATGCCTTTAACACTTTCCTCCAGTGATTCCCCATGCCTTACACACTGTCCTCCAATGATCCGCCATGCCTTTAACACTCTCCTCCAGTGATCCCCCCCATGCCTTTATCACTCTCCTCCAGTGATCCCTCATGCCTTTAACACTCTCCTCCAGTGATGTCTCATGCCTTTAACACTCTCCTCCAGTGATCCCTCGTGCCTTTAACACTTTTCTCCAGTGATCCCCCATGCCTTTAACACCTTCCTCCAGTGATCCCCCGTGCCTTTAACACTTTCCTTCAGTGATCCCCCATGCCTTACACACTCTCCTCCAGTGATCCCCCATGCCTTTAACACTCTCCTCCAGTGATCCCCCATGCCTTTAACACTTTTCTAAACCCCTCCCCATGCCTTTAACATTTTCCTCCAGTGATTCCCCATGCCTTTAACACTTTCCTCCAGTGATTCTCTATGCCTTTAACACTGTCCTCCAATGATTCCCCATGCCTTTAACACTTTTCTAAAATGCCCCCCTCCCATGCCTTTAACATTCTCCTCCAGTGATTCCCCATGCCTTTAACACCCCCCTCCAGTGATTCCCCATGCCTTTAATACTGTCCTCCAGAGATTCCCCATGCCTTTAACACTGTCCTCCAGAGATTCTCTATGCCTTTAACACTTTCCTCCAGTGATCCCACATGGCTTTAACACTCTCCTCCAGCGATTCCCCATGCCTTTAACAATTTCCTCCAGTGATTCCTCGTGCCTTTAACAATATCCTCCAATGATTCCTCATGCCTTTAACACTCTCCTCCAGTGATCCCCCATGCCTTTAACACTCTCCTCCAGTGATTCCCCATGCCTTTAACACTCTCCTCCAGTGATTCTCCACGCCTTTAACACTTTTCTCCAGTGATACCCCCCATGCCTTTAACAATTTCCTCCAGTGATTCCCCACTCCTTACACACTGTCCTCCAGTGATTCCCCACTCCTTACACACTGTCCTCCAGTGATTCCCCATGCCTTTAACACTCTCCTCCAGTGATTCACCATGCCTTATACACTCTCCTCCAGTGATTCCCCATGCCGTTAACACTTTTCTAAACCCCTCCCCATGCCTTTAACATTTTCCTCCAGTGATTCCCCATGCCTTTAACACTTTTCTAAACCCCTCCCCATGCCTTTAACACTCTCCTCCAGTGATTCACCATGCCTTACACACTCTCCTCCAGTGATTCCCCATGCCTTTAACACTTTTCTAAACCCCTCCCCATGCCTTTAACATTTTCCTCCAGTGATCCCCCCCATGCCTTTAACACTCTCCTCCAGTGATTCCCCACTCCTTTAACACTGTCCTCCAGTGATTCCCCACTCCTTTATCACTGTCCTCCAGTGATCCCTCATACCTTTAACACTTTCCTCCAGTGATTCCCCATGCCTTTAACACTTTCCTAAAGTGATTCCCCATGCCTTACACACTGTCCTCCTGTGATCCGCCATGCCTTTAACACTCTCCTCCAGTGATTCTCTATGCCTTTAACACTGTCCTCCAGTGATTCTCCATGCCTTTAACAATATCCTCCAGTGATTCCCCATGCCTTTAACACCTTCCTCCAGTGATCCCCCATGCCTTTAACACTGTCCTCCAGTGATTCCCCATGCCTTACACACTGTCCTCCAGTGATTCCCCATGCCTTTAACACTCTCCTCCAGTGATTCCCCATGCCTTTAACACTCTCCTCCAGTGATCCCCCATGCCTTTAACACTCTCCTCCAGTGATTCCACATGCCTTTAACACTCTCCTCCAGTGATTCCCCACTCCTTTAACACTGTCCTCCAGTGATTCCCCACTCCTTTATCACTGTCCTCCAGGGATCCCTCATGCCTTTAACACTTTCCTCCAGTGATTCCCCATGCCTTTAACACTTTCCTCCAGTGATTCGCTATGCCTTTAACACTGTCCTCCAGTGATTCTCCATGCCTTTAACAATATCCTCCAGTGATTCCCCATGCCTTTAACACCTTCCTCCAGTGATCCCCATGCCTTTAACACTGTCCTCCAGTGATTCCCCATGCCTTACACACTGTCCTCCAGTGATTCCCCATGCCTTTAACACTCTCCTCCAGTGATTCCCCATGCCTTTAACACTCTCCTCCAGTGATCCCCCATGCCTTTAACACTCTCCTCCAGTGATTCCACATGCCTTTAACACTCTCCTCCAGTGATTCCCCACTCCTTTAACACTGTCCTCCAGTGATTCCCCACTCCTTTATCACTGTCCTCCAGGGATCCCTCATGCCTTTAACACTTTCCTCCAGTGATTCCCCATGCCTTTAACACTTTCCTCCAGTGATTCCCCATGCCTTACACACTGTCCTCCAGTGATCCGCCATGCCTTTAACACTCTCCTCCAGTGATCCCCCCATGCCTTTATCACTCTCCTCCAGTGATCCCTCATGCCTTTAACACTCTCCTCCAGTGATCCCTCATGCCTTTAACACTCTCCTCCAGTGATCCCTCGTGCCTTTAACACTTTTCTCCAGTGATCCCCCATGCCTTTAACACCTTCCTCCAGTGATCCCCCGTGCCTTTAACACTTTCCTTCAGTGATCCCCCATGCCTTACACACTCTCCTCCAGTGATCCCCCATGCCTTTAACACTCTCCTCCAGTGATCCCCCATGCCTTTAACACTTTTCTAAACCCCTCCCCATGCCTTTAACATTTTCCTCCAGTGATTCCCCATGCCTTTAACACTTTCCTCCAGTGATTCTCTATGCCTTTAACACTGTCCTCCAATGATTCCCCATGCCTTTAACACTTTTCTAAAATGCCCCCCTCCCATGCCTTTAACATTCTCCTCCAGTGATTCCCCATGCCTTTAACACCCCCCTCCAGTGATTCCCCATGCCTTTAATACTGTCCTCCAGAGATTCCCCATGCCTTTAACACTGTCCTCCAGAGATTCTCTATGCCTTTAACACTTTCCTCCAGTGATCCCACATGGCTTTAACACTCTCCTCCAGCGATTCCCCATGCCTTTAACAATTTCCTCCAGTGATTCCTCGTGCCTTTAACAATATCCTCCAGTGATTCCTCATGCCTTTAACAATTTCCTCCAGTGATTCCCCACTCCTTACACACTGTCCTCCAGTGATTCCCCACTCCTTACACACTGTCCTCCAGTGATTCCCCATGCCTTTAACACTTTCCTCCAGTGATTCACCATGCCTTATACACTCTCCTCCAGTGATTCCCCATGCCGTTAACACTTTTCTAAACCCCTCCCCATGCCTTTAACATTTTCCTCCAGTGATTCCCCATGCCTTTAACACTTTTCTAAACCCCTCCCCATGCCTTTAACACTCTCCTCCAGTGATTCACCATGCCTTACACACTCTCCTCCAGTGATTCCCCATGCCTTTAACACTTTTCTAAACCCCTCCCCATGCCTTTAACATTTTCCTCCAGTGATCCCCCCCATGCCTTTAACACTCTCCTCCAGTGATTCCCCACTCCTTTAACACTGTCCTCCAGTGATTCCCCACTCCTTTATCACTGTCCTCCAGTGATCCCTCATACCTTTAACACTTTCCTCCAGTGATTCCCCATGCCTTTAACACTTTCCTCCAGTGATTCCCCATGCCTTACACACTGTCCTCCTGTGATCCGCCATGCCTTTAACACTCTCCTCCAGTGATCCCCTATGCCTTTGTCACTCTCCTCCAGTGATCCCTCATGCATTTAAAACTGTCCTCCAGTGATTCCCCATGCCTTTGTCACTTTCCTTCAATGATCCCTCATGCCTTTAACACTCTCCTCCAGTGATCCCTCATGCCTTTAACACTTTCCTCCAGTGATCCCCCATGCCTTTAACACTCTCCTCCAGTGATCCCCCATGCCTTTAACACTTTTCTAAACCCCTCCCCATGCCTTTAACATTTTCCTCCAGTGATTCCCCATGCCTTTAACACTTTCCTCCAGTGATTCTCTATGCCTTTAACACTGTCCTCCAATGATTCCCCATGCCTTTAACACTTTTCTAAAATGCCCCCCTCCCATGCCTTTAACATTCTCCTCCAGTGATTCCCCATGCCTTTAACACCCCCCTCCAGTGATTCCCCATGCCTTTAATACTGTCCTCCAGAGATTCCCCATGCCTTTAACACTGTCCTCCAGAGATTCTCTATGCCTTTAACACTTTCCTCCAGTGATCCCACATGGCTTTAACACTCTCCTCCAGCGATTCCCCATGCCTTTAACAATTTCCTCCAGTGATTCCTCGTGCCTTTAACAATATCCTCCAGTGATTCCTCATGCCTTTAACAATTTCCTCCAGTGATTCCCCACTCCTTACACACTGTCCTCCAGTGATTCCCCACTCCTTACACACTGTCCTCCAGTGATTCCCCATGCCTTTAACACTTTCCTCCAGTGATTCACCATGCCTTATACACTCTCCTCCAGTGATTCCCCATGCCGTTAACACTTTTCTAAACCCCTCCCCATGCCTTTAACATTTTCCTCCAGTGATTCCCCATGCCTTTAACACTTTTCTAAACCCCTCCCCATGCCTTTAACACTCTCCTCCAGTGATTCACCATGCCTTACACACTCTCCTCCAGTGATTCCCCATGCCTTTAACACTTTTCTAAACCCCTCCCCATGCCTTTAACATTTTCCTCCAGTGATCCCCCCCATGCCTTTAACACTCTCCTCCAGTGATTCCCCACTCCTTTAACACTGTCCTCCAGTGATTCCCCACTCCTTTATCACTGTCCTCCAGTGATCCCTCATACCTTTAACACTTTCCTCCAGTGATTCCCCATGCCTTTAACACTTTCCTCCAGTGATTCCCCATGCCTTACACACTGTCCTCCTGTGATCCGCCATGCCTTTAACACTCTCCTCCAGTGATCCCCTATGCCTTTGTCACTCTCCTCCAGTGATCCCTCATGCATTTAAAACTGTCCTCCAGTGATTCCCCATGCCTTTGTCACTTTCCTTCAATGATCCCTCATGCCTTTAACACTCTCCTCCAGTGATCCCTCATGCCTTTAACACTTTCCTCCAGTGATCCCTCATGCCTTTAACACTCTCCTCCAGTGATTCCCCCATGACTTTAACACTCTCCCCCAGTGATCCCCCATGCCTTTGTCAATTTCCTTCAATGATTCCTCATGCATTTAACACTGTCCTCCAGTGAATCCCCATGCCTTTAACACTCTCCTCCAGTGATTCCCCATGCGTTTAACACTGTCCTCCAGTGAATCCCCATGCCTTTAACACTCTCCTCCAGTGATCCCCCATGCCTTTAACACTTTCCTCCAGTGATTCTCTATGCCTTTAACTCTGTCCTCCAGTGATCACCCATGCCTTTAACAATTTCCTCCAGTGAATCCCCATGCCTTTAACACTTTCCTCCAGTGATTCTCTATGCCTTTAACACTCCTCCAGTGATTCCCCATGCCTTTAACACTTTCCTCCAGTGATCCCCCATGCCTTTAACACCTTCCTCCAGTGATTCCCTATGCCTTTAACACGCTCCTCCAGTCATTCCCCATGCCTTTAACACTTTACTCCAGTGATCCCCCATGCCTTTAACACTTTCCTCCAGTGATTCTCTATGCCTTTAACACTGTCCTCCAGTGATTCTCCATGCCTTTAACAATATCCTCCAGTGATTCCCCATGCCTTTAACACCTTCCTCCAGTGATCCCCCATGCCTTTAACACTGTCCTCCAGTGATTCCCCATGCCTTACACACTCTCCTCCAGTGATTCCCCATGCCTTTAACACTCTCCTCCAGTGATTCCACATGCCTTTAACACTCTCCTCCAGTGATTCCCCACTCCTTTAACACTGTCCTCCAGTGATTCCCCACTCCTTTATCACTGTCCTCCAGGGATCCCTCATGCCTTTAACACTTTCCTCCAGTGATTCCCCATGCCTTTAACACTTTCCTCCAGTGATTCCCCATGCCTTACACACTGTCCTCCAGTGATCCGCCATGCCTTTAACACTCTCCTCCAGTGATCCCCCCATGCCTCCAGTGATCCCTCATGCATTTAAAACTGTCCTCCAGTGATTCCCCATGCCTTTGTCACTTTCCTTCAATGATCCCTCATGCCTTTAACACTCTCCTCCAGTGATTCCTCGTGCCTTTAACACTGTCCTCCAGTGATTCCTCATGCCTTTAACACTCTCCTCCAGTGATCCCTCATGCCTTTAACACTTTCCTCCAGTGATTCCACATGCCTTTAACACTCTCCTCCAGTGATTCCCCACTCCTTTAACACTGTCCTCCAGTGATTCCCCACTCCTTTATCACTGTCCTCCAGGGATCCCTCATGCCTTTAACACTTTCCTCCAGTGATTCCCCATGCCTTACACACTGTCCTCCTGTGATCCGCCATGCCTTTAACACTCTCCTCCAGTGATCCCCTATGCCTTTGTCACTCTCCTCCAGTGATCCCTCATGCATTTAAAACTGTCCTCCAGTGATTCCCCATGCCTTTGTCACTTTCCTTCAATGATCCCTCATGCCTTTAACACTCTCCTCCAGTGATCCCTCATGCCTTTAACACTTTCCTCCAGTGATCCCTCATGCCTTTAACACTCTCCTCCAGTGATTCCCCCATGACTTTAACACTCTCCCCCAGTGATCCCCCATGCCTTTGTCAATTTCCTTCAATGATTCCTCATGCATTTAACACTGTCCTCCAGTGAATCCCCATGCCTTTAACACTCTCCTCCAGTGATTCCCCATGCGTTTAACACTGTCCTCCAGTGAATCCCCATGCCTTTAACACTCTCCTCCAGTGATCCCCCATGCCTTTAACACTTTCCTCCAGTGATTCTCTATGCCTTTAACTCTGTCCTCCAGTGATCACCCATGCCTTTAACAATTTCCTCCAGTGAATCCCCATGCCTTTAACACTTTCCTCCAGTGATTCTCTATGCCTTTAACACTCTCCTCCAGTGGTTCCCCATGCCTTTAACACTTTCCTCCAGTGATCCCCCATGCCTTTAACACCTTCCTCCAGTGATTCCCTTTGCCTTTAACACGCTCCTCCAGTCATTCCCCATGCCTTTAACACTTTACTCCAGTGATCCCCCATGCCTTTAACACTTTCCTCCAGTGATTCTCTATGCCTTTAACACTGTCCTCCAGTGATTCTCCATGCCTTTAACAATATCCTCCAGTGATTCCCCATGCCTTTAACACCGTCCTCCAGTGATCCCCCATGCCTTTAACACTGTCCTCCAGTGATTCCCCATGCCTTACACACTCTCCTCCAGTGATTCCCCATGCCTTTTAACACTCTCCTCCAGTGATTCCACATGCCTTTAACACTCTCCTCCAGTGATTCCCCACTCCTTTAACACTGTCCTCCAGTGATTCCCCACTCCTTTATCACTGTCCTCCAGGGATCCCTCATGCCTTTAACACTTTCCTCCAGTGATTCCCCATGCCTTTAACACTTTCCTCCAGTGATTCCCCATGCCTTACACACTGTCATCCAGTGATCCGCCATGCCTTTAACACTCTCCTCCAGTGATCCCCCCATGCCTCCAGTGATCCCCCATGCCTTTAACACCTTCCTCCAGTGATCCCCATGCCTTTGTCACTTTCCTTCAATGATCCCTCATGCCTTTAACACTCTCCTCCAGTGATTCCTCGTGCCTTTAACACTGTCCTCCAGTGATTCCTCATGCCTTTAACACTCTCCTCCAGTGATCCCTCATGCCTTTAACACTTTCCTCCAGTGATCCCTCATGCCTTTAACACTCTCCTCCAGTGATCCCTCATGCCTTTAACACTTTCCTCCAGTGGTCCCCCATGCCTTTAACACTCTCTTCCAGTGATTCCCCATGCCTTTAACACTTTTCTCCAGTGATCCCCCATGCCTTTAACACCTTCCTCCAGTGATCCCCCATGCCTTTAACACTTTCCTTCAGTGATCCCCCATGCCTTACACACTCTCCTCCAGTGATCCCCCATGCCTTTAACACTCTCTTCCAGTGATTCCCCATGCCTTTAACACTTTCCTCCAGTGATCCCTCATGCCTTTAACACTCTCCTCCAGTGATTCCTTGTGCCTTTAACACTGTCCTCCAGTGATTCCTCATCTCTTTAACACTCGCCTCCAGTGATCCCTCATGCCTTTAACACTTTCCTCCAGTGATCCCTCATGCCTTTAACACTCTCCTCCAGTGATCCCTCATGCCTTTAACACTTTTCTCCAGTGATCCCCCATGCCTTTAACACCTTCCTCCAGTGATCCCCCATGCCTTTAACACTTTCCTTCAGTGATCCCCCATGCCTTACACACTCTCCTCCAGTGGTCCCCCATGCCTTTAACACTCTCTTCCAGTGATTCCCCATGCCTTTAACACTTTTCTCCAGTGATCCCCCATGCCTTTAACACCTTCCTCCAGTGATCCCCCATGCCTTTAACACTTTCCTTCAGTGATCCCCCATGCCTTACACACTCTCCTCCAGTGATCCCCCATGCCTTTAACACTCTCTTCCAGTGATTCCCCATGCCTTTAACACTTTCCTCCAGTGATCCCTCATGCCTTTAACACTCTCCTCCAGTGATTCCCCCATGCCTTTAACACTCTCCTCCAGTGATCCCCCATGCCTTTGTCACTTTCCTTCAATGATTCCTCATGCATTTAACACTGTCCTTCAGTGATTCCCCATGCCTTTAACACTTTTCTAAACCCCTCCCCATGCCTTTAACATTTTCCTCCAGTGATTCCCCATGCCTTTAACACTCTCCTCCAGTGATTCCCCATGCCTTTAACACTTTTCTAAACCCCTCCCCATGCCTTTAACACTCTCCTCCAGTGATCCCTCATACCTTTAACACTTTCCTCCAGTGATTCCCCATGGCTTTAACACTCTCCTCCAGTGATTCCCCATGCCTTACACACTGTCCTCCTGTGATCCGCCATGCCTTTAACACTCTCCTCCAGTGATCCCCATGCCTTTGTCACTCTCCTCCAGTGATCCCTCATGCATTTAAAACTGTCCTCCAGTGATTCCCCATGCCTTTGTCACTTTCCTTCAATGATCCCTCATGCCTTTAACACTCTCCTCCAGTGATTCCTCGTGCCTTTAACACTGTCCTCCAGTGATTCCTCATGCCTTTAACACTCTCCTCCAGTGATCCCTCATGCCTTTAACACTTTCCTCCAGTGATCCCTCATGCCTTTAACACTCTCCTCCAGTGATCCCTCATGCCTTTAACATTATCCTCCAGTGATCCCCCATGCCTTTAACACCTTCCTCCAGTGATCCCCCATGCCTTTAACACTCTCCTCCAGTGATTCCCCATGCCTTTAACACACTCCTCCAGTGATTCTCCACGCCTTTAACACTTTTCTCCAGTGATACACCCCATGCCTTTAACAATTTCCTCCAGTGATTCCCCACTCCTTTAACACTGTCCTCCAGTGATTCCCCACTCCTTACACACTGTCCTCCAGTGATTCCCCATGCCTTTAACACTCTCCTCCAGTGATTCACCATGCCTTACACACTCTCCTCCAGTGATTCCCCATGCCTTTAACACTTTTCTAAACCCCATCTCCATGCCTTTAACATTTTCCTCCAGTGATTCCCCATGCCTTTAACACTTTTCTAAACCCCTCCCCATGCCTTTAACACTCTCCTCCAGTGATTCCCCATGCCTTTAACACACTCCTCCAGTGATTCCACATGCCTTTAACACTCTCCTCCAGTGATTCCCCACTCCTTTAACACTGTCCTCCAGTGATTCCCCACTCCTTTATCACTGTCCTCCAGTGATCCCTCATGCCTTTAACACTTTCCTCCAGTGATTCCCCATGCCTTTAACACTTTCCTCCAGTGATTCCCCATGCCTTACACACTGTCCTCCTGTGATCCGCCATGCCTTTAACACTCTCCTCCAGTGATCCCCCATGCCTTTGTCACTCTCCTCCAGTGATCCCTCATGCATTTAAAACTGTCCTCCAGTGATTCCCCATGCCTTTGTCACTTTCCTTCAATGATCCCTCATGCCTTTAACACTCTCCTCCAGTGATTCCTCGTGCCTTTAACACTGTCCTCCAGTGATTCCTCATGCCTTTAACACTCTCCTCCAGTGATCCCTCATGCCTTTAACACTTTCCTCCAGTGATCCCTCATGCCTTTAACACTCTCCTCCAGTGATCCCTCATGCCTTTAACAATATCCTCCAGTGATCCCCCATGCCTTTAACACCTTCCTCCAGTGATCCCCCATGCCTTTAACACCCTCCTCCAGTGATTCCCCATGCCTTTAACACTCTCCTCCAGTGATTCTCCACGCCTTTAACACTTTTCTCCAGTGATACCCCCCATGCCTTTAACAATTTCCTCCAGTGATTCCCCACTCCTTTAACACTGTCCTCCAGCGATTCCCCACTCCTTACACACTGTCCTCCAGTGATTCCCCATGCCTTTAACACTCTCCTCCAGTGATTCACCATGCCTTACACACTCTCCTCCAGTGATTCCCCATGCCTTTAACACTTTTCTAAACCCCTCCCCATGCCTTTAACATTTTCCTCCAGTGATTCCCCATGCCTTTAACACTTTTCTAAACCCCTCCCCATGCCTTTAACACTCTCCTCCAGTGATTCCCCATGCCTTTAACACACTCCTCCAGTGATTCCACATGCCTTTAACACTCTCCTCCAGTGATTCCCCACTCCTTTAACACTGTCCTCCAGTGATTCCCCACTCCTTTATCACTGTCCTCCAGTGATCCCTCATGCCTTTAACACTTTCCTCCAGTGATTCCCCATGCCTTTAACACTTTCCTCCAGTGATTCCCCATGCCTTACATACTGTCCTCCAGTGAACCCCATGCCTTTAACACTCTCATCCAGTGATCCCCCATGCCTTTAACACTCTCCTCCAGTGATCCCTCATGCATTTAAAACTGTCCTCCAGTGATTACCCATGCCTTTGTCACTTTCCTTCAATGATCCCTCATGCCTTTAACACCTTCCTCCAGTGATTCACCACTCCTTTAACACTCTCCTCCAGCGATTCCTCATGCCTTTAACACTCTCCTCCAGTAATCCCTCATGCCTTTAACAGTCTCCTCCAGTGATCCCTCATGCCTTTAACACTCTCTTCCAGTGGTCCCCATGCATTTAACACTCTCCTCCAGCGATTCCCCATGCCTTTAACACTTTCCTCCAGTGATCCCCATGCCTTTAACACTTTCCTCCAGTGATTCTCTATGCCTTTAACACTGTCCTCCAGTGATTCTCCATGCCTTTAACAATATCCTCCAGTGATTCCTCATGCCTTTAACACTCTCCTCCAGTGATTCCTCATGCCTTTAACAATATCCTCCAGTGATCCCCCATGCCTTTAACACCTTCCTCCAGTGATCCCCATGCCTTTAACACTGTCCTCCAGTGATCCCCCATGCCTTTAACATTTTCCTTCAGTGATTCCCTATATGCCTTACACACTCTCCTCCAGTGATCCCCATGCCTTTAACACTCTCCTCCAGTGATTCCCTATGCTTTACACACTCTCCTCCAGTGATCCCCCCCATGCCTTTAACACTTTCCTTCAGTGATTCCCTATGCCTTACACACTCTCCTCCAGTGATCCCCCATGCCTTTAACATTTTCCTTCAGTGATTCCTCATGCCTTACACACTGTCCTCCAGTGATTCCTTATGCATTTAACACTTTCCTCCAGTGATTCCCCATGCATTTAACACCTCCCTCCAGTGATCCAACATGCCTTTAACACTCTCCTCCAGCGATTCCTCATGCCTTTAACAATTTCCTCCAGTGATTCCTCATGCCTTTAACATTTTCCTCCAGTGATTCCTCATGCCTTTAACCCTTTCCTCCAGCGATTCCTCATGCCTTAAACACTATCCTCCAGTGATTCCTCATGCCTTACACACTCTCCACCAGTGATTCCCCATGCCTTTAACACTTTTCTCCAGTGATCCCCCATGCCTTTAACACTTTCCTCCAGTGATTCCTCATGCCTTAAACACTATCCTCCAGTGATTCCTCATGCCTTTAACACTTTTCTCCAGTGATCCCCCCCATGCCTTTACCACTCTCCTCCAGTGATCCCCCATGCCTTTAACACTTTCCTCCAGTGATTCCTCATGCCTTTAACACTTTCCTCCAGTGTTCCCTCATGCCTTTAACACTCTCCTCCAGTGATTACCCATGCCTTTAACACTTTCCTCCAGTGATCCCCCATGCCTTTAACACCTTCCTCCAGTGATTCCCTATGCCTTTAACACGCTCCTCCAGTCATTCCCCATGCCTTTAACACTTTCCCCCAGTGATCCCCCATGCCTTTAACACTTTCCTCCAGTGATTCTCTATGCCTTTAACACTGTCCTCCAGTGATTCTCCATGCCTTTAACAATATCCTCCAGTGATTCCCCATGCCTTTAACACCTTCCTCCAGTGATCCCCCATGCCTTTAACACTGTCCTCCAGTGATTCCCCATGCCTTTAACACTCTCCTCCAGTGATTCCCCATGCCTTTAACACTCTCCTCCAGTGATCCCCCCCATGCCTTTAACACTCTCCTCCAGTGATTCCCCACTCCTTTAACACTGTCCTCCAGTGATTCCCCACTCCTTTATCACTGTCCTCCAGTGATCCCTCATGCCTTTAACACTTTCCTCCAGTGATTCTCCATGCCTTACACACTGTCCTCCAGTGATCCGCCATGCCTTTAACACTCTCCTCCAGTGATCCCCCCCATGCCTTTATCACTCTCCTCCAGTGATCCCTCATGCATTTAAAACTGTCCTCCAGTGATTCCCCATGCCTTTGTCACTTTCCTTCAATGATCCCTCATGCCTTTAACACTCTCCTCCAGTGATTCCTCGTGCCTTTAACACTGTCCTCCAGTGATTCCTCATGCCTTTAACACTCTCCTCCAGTGATCCCTCATGCCTTTAACACTTTCCTCCAGTGATCCCTCATGCCTTTAACACTCTCCTCCAGTGATCCCTCATGCCTTTAACACTTTTCTCCAGTGATCCCCCATGCCTTTAACACCTTCCTCCAGTGATCCCCCATGCCTTTAACACTTTCCTTCAGTGATCCCCCATGCCTTACACACTCTCCTCCAGTGATCCCCCATGCCTTTAACACTCTCTTCCAGTGATTCCCCATGCCTTTAACACTTTCCTCCAGTGATTCCCCCATGCCTTTAACACTCTCCTCCAGTGATCCCCCATGCATTTGTCACTTTCCTTCAATGATTCCTCATGCATTTAACACTGTCCTTCAGTGATTCCCCATGCCTTTAACACTTTTCTAAACCCCTCCCCATGCCTTTAACACTCTCCTCCAGTGATTCCCCATGCCTTTAACACACTCCTCCAGTGATTCCACATGCCTTTAACACTCTCCTCCAGTGATTCCCCACTCCTTTAACACTGTCCTCCAGTGATTCCCCACTCCTTTATCACTGTCCTCCAGTGATCCCTCATGCCTTTAACACTTTCCTCCAGTGATTCCCCATGCCTTTAACACTTTCCTCCAGTGATTCCCCATGCCTTACATACTGTCCTCCAGTGAACCCCATGCCTTTAACACTCTCATCCAGTGATCCCCCATGCCTTTAACACTCTCCTCCAGTGATCCCTCATGCATTTAAAACTGTCCTCCAGTGATTACCCATGCCTTTGTCACTTTCCTTCAATGATCCCTCATGCCTTTAACACCTTCCTCCAGTGATTCACCACTCCTTTAACACTCTCCTCCAGCGATTCCTCATGCCTTTAACACTCTCCTCCAGTAATCCCTCATGCCTTTAACAGTCTCCTCCAGTGATCCCTCATGCCTTTAACACTCTCTTCCAGTGGTCCCCATGCATTTAACACTCTCCTCCAGCGATTCCCCATGCCTTTAACACTTTCCTCCAGTGATCCCCATGCCTTTAACACTTTCCTCCAGTGATTCTCTATGCCTTTAACACTGTCCTCCAGTGATTCTCCATGCCTTTAACAATATCCTCCAGTGATTCCTCATGCCTTTAACACTCTCCTCCAGTGATTCCTCATGCCTTTAACAATATCCTCCAGTGATCCCCCATGCCTTTAACACCTTCCTCCAGTGATCCCCCATGCCTTTAACACTGTCCTCCAGTGATCCCCCATGCCTTTAACATTTTCCTTCAGTGATTCCCTATGCCTTACACACTCTCCTCCAGTGATCCCCCATGCCTTTAACACTCTCCTCCAGTGATTCCCTATGCTTTACACACTCTCCTCCAGTGATCCCCCCCATGCCTTTAACACTTTCCTTCAGTGATTCCCTATGCCTTACACACTCTCCTCCAGTGATCCCCCATGCCTTTAACATTTTCCTTCAGTGATTCCTCATGCCTTACACACTGTCCTCCAGTGATTCCTTATGCATTTAACACTTTCCTCCAGTGATTCCCCATGCATTTAACACCTCCCTCCAGTGATCCAACATGCCTTTAACACTCTCCTCCAGCGATTCCTCATGCCTTTAACAATTTCCTCCAGTGATTCCTCATGCCTATAACATTTTCCTCCAGTGATTCCTCATGCCTTTAACCCTTTCCTCCAGCGATTCCTCATGCCTTAAACACTATCCTCCAGTGATTCCTCATGCCTTACACACTCTCCACCAGTGATTCCCCATGCCTTTAACACTTTTCTCCAGTGATCCCCCATGCCTTTAACACTTTCCTCCAGTGATTCCTCATGCCTTAAACACTATCCTCCAGTGATTCCTCATGCCTTTAACACTTTTCTCCAGTGATCCCCCCCATGCCTTTACCACTCTCCTCCAGTGATCCCCCATGCCTTTAACACTTTCCTCCAGTGATTCCTCATGCCTTTAACACTTTCCTCCAGTGTTCCCTCATGCCTTTAACACTCTCCTCCAGTGATTACCCATGCCTTTAACACTTTCCTCCAGTGATCCCCCATGCCTTTAACACCTTCCTCCAGTGATTCCCTATGCCTTTAACACGCTCCTCCAGTCATTCCCCATGCCTTTAACACTTTCCCCCAGTGATCCCCCATGCCTTTAACACTTTCCTCCAGTGATTCTCTATGCCTTTAACACTGTCCTCCAGTGATTCTCCATGCCTTTAACAATATCCTCCAGTGATTCCCCATGCCTTTAACACCTTCCTCCAGTGATCCCCCATGCCTTTAACACTGTCCTCCAGTGATTCCCCATGCCTTACACACTGTCCTCCAGTGATTCCCCATGCCTTTAACACTCTCCTCCAGTGATTCCCCATGCCTTTAACACTCTCCTCCAGTGATCCCCCCCATGCCTTTAACACTCTCCTCCAGTGATTCCCCACTCCTTTAACACTGTCCTCCAGTGATTCCCCACTCCTTTATCACTGTCCTCCAGTGATCCCTCATGCCTTTAACACTTTCCTCCAGTGATTCTCCATGCCTTACACACTGTCCTCCAGTGATCCGCCATGCCTTTAACACTCTCCTCCAGTGATCCCCCCCATGCCTTTATCACTCTCCTCCAGTGATCCCTCATGCATTTAAAACTGTCCTCCAGTGATTCCCCATGCCTTTGTCACTTTCCTTCAATGATCCCTCATGCCTTTAACACTCTCCTCCAGTGATTCCTCGTGCCTTTAACACTGTCCTCCAGTGATTCCTCATGCCTTTAACACTTTCCTCCAGTGATCCCTCATGCCTTTAACACTTTCCTCCAGTGATCCCTCATGCCTTTAACACTCTCCTCCAGTGATCCCTCATGCCTTTAACACTTTTCTCCAGTGATCCCCATGCCTTTAACACCTTCCTCCAGTGATCCCCCATGCCTTTAACACTTTCCTTCAGTGATCCCCCATGCCTTACACACTCTCCTCCAGTGATCCCCCATGCCTTTAACACTCTCTTCCAGTGATTCCCCATGCCTTTAACACTTTCCTCCAGTGATTCCCCCATGCCTTTAACACTCTCCTCCAGTGATCCCCCATGCATTTGTCACTTTCCTTCAATGATTCCTCATGCATTTAACACTGTCCTTCAGTGATTCCCCATGCCTTTAACACTTTTCTAAACCCCTCCCCATGCCTTTAACATTTTCCTCCAGCGATTCCCCATGCCTTTAACATTTTCCTCCAGTGATTCCCCATGCCTTTAACACTTTCCTCCAGTGATTCTCTATGCCTTTAACACTGTCCTCCAATGATTCCCCATGCCTTTAACACTTTTCTAAAATGCCCCCCTCCCATGCCTTTAACATTCTCCTCCAGTGATTCCCCATGCCTTTAACACCCTCCTCCAGTGATTCCCCATGCCTTTAATACTGTCCTCCAGAGATTCCCCATGCCTTTAACACTGTCCTCCAGAGATTCTCTATGCCTTTAACACTTTCCTCCAGTGATCCCACATGGCTTTAACACTCTCCTCCAGCGATTCCCCATGCCTTTAACAATTTCCTCCAGTGATTCCCCATGCCTTTAACACTCTCCTCCAGTGATTCCCCACTCCTTTAACACTCTCCTCCAGTGATTCCCCATGCCTTTAACACTTTCCTCCAGCGATTCCACATGCCTTTAACACTGTCCTCCAATGATTCCCCATGCCTTTAACACTTTTCTAAAATGCCCCCCTCCCATGCCTTTAACATTCTCCTCCAGTGATTCCCCATGCCTTTAACACTCTCCTCCAGTGATTCCCCACTCCTTTAACACTCTCCTCCAGTGATCCCCCATGCCTTTATCACTCTCCTCCAGTGACCCCTCATGCATTTAAAACTGTCCCCCAGTGATTCCCCATGCCTTTGTCACTCTCCTCCAGTGATTCCCCATGCATTTAACACTGTCCTCCAGTGATTCCCCATGCCTTTGTCACTTTCCTTCAATGATTCCTCATGCCTTTAACACTCTCCTCCAGTGATTCCCCATGCCTTAATTAACACTCTCCTCCAGTGATCCCCATGCCTTTAACACCTTCCTCCAGTGATCCCCCATGCCTTTAACACTCTCCTCCAGTGATCCCCCATGCCTTTATCACTCTCCTCCAGTGACCCCTCATGCATTTAACACTGTCCTCCAGTGATTCCCCATGCCTTTGTCACTTTCCTTCAATGATTCCTCATGCCTTTAACACTCTCCTCCAGTGATTCCCCATGCCTTAATTAACACTCTCCTCCAGTGATCCCCCATGCCTTTAACACCTTCCTCCAGTGATTCCCCATGCCTTTAACATTTTCCTCCAGTGATCCCCCATGCCTTTAACACCTTCCTCCAGTGATTCCCCATGCCTTTAACACTCTCCTCCAGTGATCCCCCATGCCTTTAACACCTTCCTCCAGTGATTCCCCATGCCTTTAACACTCTCCTCCAGTGATCCCCCATGCCTTTAACACCTTCCTCCAGTGATCCCCCATGCCTTTAACACTTTCCTCCAGTGATTCCCCATGCCTTACACACTCTCCTCCAGTGATTCCCCATGCCTTTAACACTGTCCTCCAGTGATTCCCCATGCCTTTGTCACTTTCCTTCAGTGATCCCCCACTCCTTTAACACTCTCCTCCAGTGATTCCACATGCCTTTAACACTTTCCTCCAGTGATTCCCCATGCCTTTAACACTTTCCTCCAGTGATTCCCCATAACTTTAACACCTTCCTCCAGTGATCCCTCATGCCTTTAACACTCTCCTCCAGTGATTCCTCGTGCCTTTAACACTGTCCTCCAGTGATTCCTCATGCCTTTAACACTCTCCTCCAGTGATCCCTCATGCCTTTAACACTTTCCTCCAGTGATCCCTCATGCCTTTAACACTCTCCTCCAGTGATCCCTCATGCCTTTAACACTTTTCTCCAGTGATCCCCCATGCCTTTAACACCTTCCTCCAGTGATCCCCCATGCCTTTAACACTTTCCTTCAGTGATCCCCCATGCCTTACACACTCTCCTCCAGTGATCCCCCATGCCTTTAACACTCTCTTCCAGTGATTCCCCATGCCTTTAACACTTTCCTCCAGTGATTCCCCCATGCCTTTAACACTCTCCTCCAGTGATCCCCCATGCATTTGTCACTTTCCTTCAATGATTCCTCATGCATTTAACACTGTCCTTCAGTGATTCCCCATGCCTTTAACACTTTTCTAAACCCCTCCCCATGCCTTTAACATTTTCCTCCAGCGATTCCCCATGCCTTTAACATTTTCCTCCAGTGATTCCCCATGCCTTTAACACTTTCCTCCAGTGATTCTCTATGCCTTTAACACTGTCCTCCAATGATTCCCCATGCCTTTAACACTTTTCTAAAATGCCCCCCTCCCATGCCTTTAACATTCTCCTCCAGTGATTCCCCATGCCTTTAACACCCTCCTCCAGTGATTCCCCATGCCTTTAATACTGTCCTCCAGAGATTCCCCATGCCTTTAACACTGTCCTCCAGAGATTCTCTATGCCTTTAACACTTTCCTCCAGTGATCCCACATGGCTTTAACCACTCTCCTCCAGCGATTCCCCATGCCTTTAACAATTTCCTCCAGTGATTCCCCATGCCTTTAACACTCTCCTCCAGTGATTCCCCACTCCTTTAACACTCTCCTCCAGTGATTCCCCATGCCTTTAACACTTTCCTCCAGCGATTCCACATGCCTTTAACACTGTCCTCCAATGATTCCCCATGCCTTTAACACTTTTCTAAAATGCCCCCCTCCCATGCCTTTAACATTCTCCTCCAGTGATTCCCCATGCCTTTAACACTCTCCTCCAGTGATTCCCCACTCCTTTAACACTCTCCTCCAGTGATCCCCCATGCCTTTATCACTCTCCTCCAGTGACCCCTCATGCATTTAAAACTGTCCCCCAGTGATTCCCCATGCCTTTGTCACTCTCCTCCAGTGATTCCCCATGCATTTAACACTGTCCTCCAGTGATTCCCCATGCCTTTGTCACTTTCCTTCAATGATTCCTCATGCCTTTAACACTCTCCTCCAGTGATTCCCCATGCCTTAATTAACACTCTCCTCCAGTGATCCCCCATGCCTTTAACACCTTCCTCCAGTGATCCCCCATGCCTTTAACACTCTCCTCCAGTGATCCCCCATGCCTTTATCACTCTCCTCCAGTGACCCCTCATGCATTTAACACTGTCCTCCAGTGATTCCCCATGCCTTTGTCACTTTCCTTCAATGATTCCTCATGCCTTTAACACTCTCCTCCAGTGATTCCCCATGCCTTAATTAACACTCTCCTCCAGTGATCCCCCATGCCTTTAACACCTTCCTCCAGTGATTCCCCATGCCTTTAACATTTTCCTCCAGTGATCCCCCATGCCTTTAACACCTTCCTCCAGTGATTCCCCATGCCTTTAACACTCTCCTCCAGTGATCCCCCATGCCTTTAACACCTTCCTCCAGTGATTCCCCATGCCTTTAACACTCTCCTCCAGTGATCCCCCATGCCTTTAACACCTTCCTCCAGTGATCCCCCATGCCTTTAACACTTTCCTCCAGTGATTCCCCATGCCTTACACACTCTCCTCCAGTGATTCCCCATGCCTTTAACACTGTCCTCCAGTGATTCCCCATGCCTTTGTCACTTTCCTTCAGTGATCCCCCACTCCTTTAACACTCTCCTCCAGTGATTCCACATGCCTTTAACACTTTCCTCCAGTGATTCCCCATGCCTTTAACACTTTCCTCCAGTGATTCCCCATAACTTTAACACCTTCCTCCAGTGATCCCCCATGCCTTACACACTCTCCTCCAGTGATCCCCCATGCCAACTTTGAAAGCTATTGTGAGCAGAGGGCCTGGAAATGTTTTTTTTTCTCTCCTAGGTTCAGTTTTAATTCCCTTTCTCCACTCCCAGCATGCCTGCATTTCTTCCACCTCACTGCTCTCTTTGGCCAGCTAGCTCCCTCTACTAAGGGCTGGTATCAGTTAGGTCACCCATTGAGGAGCCCATTGTCTAGACGATTGACTCTGAAAAAATAAAAGCCGTAATCCTTAAAATGTTTGCACTCTGTTTTAGGAGAGTGCGAAGTAGCGAGATAGTAAGGTTCATATTGCATGCCTGTCATGTTGTGTGTTAAAAATCCAGGGAGGACCAGGATTTTAAAACAGGCAAGAAACAGAAACACCTCTGAACTCTGTTTGCAGGGCAACAGGCCAGCCCACTGTCATAAACGCCAGTGAGACAATGACCCTATACTGCTCTGGGGTCATGTGACGTCAATCTTATCTTAACACTATTAATTAGGAAAAAAAAGTTATTTTCAAATAAAAGACCTATTGTTTTTTTGGACAAAATAAGTGTTAAGACCTGGCTCATAGTTCGTAACAACAAAGGGAGTGTGTGGGTGAGAGGAGAGGGTGTTGTACGGTGAAAACACACCAACAACCCAAAACGTGTTGGAAGCCAGCCTGCCAGTCAGGGAAACGGGAGAGTGCTGGCTGATGTAGCCAATCTTTATAGCCTGCAGGCCAAGCCTGCCCTGGTGAGCCACATCAGCTGATGTAGCCAATCTTTATAGCCTGCAGGCCAAGCCTTGCCCTGGTGAGCCACATCAGCTGATGTAGCCAATCTTTATAGCCTGCAGGCCAAGCCTTGCCCTGGTGAGCCACATCAGCTGATGTAGCCAATCTTTATAGCCTGTAGGCCAAGCCTGCCCTGGTGAGCCACATCAGCTGATGTAGCCAATCTTTATAGCCTGCAGGCCAAGCCTTGCCCTGGTGAGCCACATCAGCTGATGATTCTCCCAGCTCTGCCCGGTGGCCTCCTGCAACAAGCAGACTACCAAACAGGAGATCCCAAGAGACAGAGTGGATGGGGCGTCACAAATGTCATATTAATATTGAGCACTTCTGAACATGTCGGTAGTATGTCTGCTACTTCCTTATTCTTACATGTATAATTTCCTCAGATAAAATCTGTATTTGTCACTCAAAATGTATCCGCAAAAAAACCACTTTACAGATCATT
Source organism: Oncorhynchus nerka (assembly GCF_034236695.1). NCBI lineage: Eukaryota > Metazoa > Chordata > Actinopteri > Salmoniformes > Salmonidae > Oncorhynchus > Oncorhynchus nerka. The sequence goes on from NC_088403.1 coordinate 65,195,132, forward strand.
TCACTGCTACCTTTGCTCTGTCAAACACGTTTTAACGTCCGCTTGTGTGGGTTGATATATCTCAACTCTCTCTGACAGCGCAAACCAATTTGTCTGTGTCAATCACTTGTTTATTTAGTCTTTGGCATCGATGACTCATCGACTTGTCAAGGCATGCTTGTGGTGTTACTAAGAAAGAGAGAGAATGTTTCTTGGCTGTCTAAAACAGCAGGATGTGTTTTTCTACCTTTCCACGCTCTTCAGTGTGTTCTCAAGAAAAGAAAAGTAGCAAAGAACACGCTAAAATAAAATAATAAGTACTAAAGGTACTAAGGTCAACATCAATATAATATAATACTTAATGTTAGCGATTAGCCATTAGCCATTATCCATTAAATCAAGGTCGATTCAAACCGGACCGAATCAGAACTAATCATAGACGTCTATTTTTGGGCCAAATGAAGGCCGGTCTGGGCCGGACCAAATCTAAACTAATCATATATGCCTATTTTTGGACCGGACCAGAAATCTACGCCTGTGGATGTTCAAATCAAGGCCAGTACGTACGAACCAAATTTAAACCAATAATTTAAACCAATAAGTCATGTGTCAGTCGGTGCTCACTAGGTTCATTCAAAGATGGGGGTCAGCACTATGCTACTCTGCTCAGTCCAGTACTTGCCCCACCTCTCGGGTGGTCTTTATTTAAATATTTTTTGCAATGTAGTACGACGATGTAGTAAAAAAATAAATAATGAAATCATGCATATCAATGACTCAGTTTTTAATGACAATTCGCCATTTTAATCCTAAATAAATAAGAAGCTCTCTCTCTCTCTCTCTCTCTCATGAAGATGTCATATTATTATAACCCATTGTTCGAGGCTGTAGATAACACCACCACCCACATAGAGACCGGGTAGTTGTTTGGATATCGGGGAGCAGCTGCTGATGGGAGCATGGTATCAGCGATCAGCCTCTGGAGTGTCCCGAGATAAACATCAGGGACAATGAGGCACCAAGACACCAACCCCTTCAAATTCTCACCAGGAACCCCCATCACTCCTCTCCTCTCCCCCACCCTCCCCCATTTCTGCTCTTCTCTAGATTACCCCCGCACTCCCTCATCACTCCCCTCCTCTAGACTACCCCACCCCACCCTCATCACTCCCCTCCTCTACACTACCCCACTCCACCCCATCACTCCTCTAGACTACCCCACTCCACCCCATCACTCCCCTCCTCTAGACTACCCCACTCCACCCTCATCACTCCTCTAGACTACCCCACTCTACCCCATCACTCCTCTAGACTACCCCACTCCACCCTCATCACTCCTCTAGACTACCCCACTCCACCCTCATCACTCCTCTAGACTACCCCACTCCACCCTCATCACTCCTCTAGACTACCCCACTCCACCCTCATCACTCCTCTAGACTACCCCACTCCACCCTCATCACTCCCCTCTTCTAGACTACCCCACTCCACTCCACCCTCATCACTACCCTCCTCTAGACTACCCCACTCCACCCTATCACTCCCCTCCTCTAGACTACCCCACTCCACCCTATCACTCCCCTCCTCTAGACTACCCCACTCCACCCTCATCATTCCTCTAGACTACCCCACTCTACCCCATCACTCCTCTAGACTACCCCACTCCACCCCATCACTCCTCTAGACTACCCCACTCCACCCCATCACTCCTCTAGACTACCCCACTCCACCCCATCACTCCTCTAGACTACCCCACTCCAACTCATCACTCCTCTACACTACCCCACTCTACCCCATCACTCCTCTTGACTACCTCCCCTCCACCCCATCACTCCTCTCTTCTCCCCCTCCACCCCATCACTCCTCTCTTCTCCCCCACCCTCTCCCATCACTCCTCTCCTCTAGACTACCCCCCACCCCATCACTCCTCTCCTCTAGACTACCCCCACCCCCATCACTCCTCTCCTCTAGAGTTCCCCCCACCCCCCATCACTCCTCTCCTCTAGACTACCCCCCACCCCCCATCACTCCTCGCCTCTAGACTACCCCCTTCCACCCCATCACTCCTCTCCTCTCGAGTACCCCCTATCCACTCCCATCTCTTCTCTCCTCTAGACTACCCCACCCTCCCTCCACCACCTCACTCTATACGGTGTACAATGTGTTATTGGAAACAAAGAGTAGCGACACAGGAAAAGGGTTAGCGAAGACTCTAATCCCCTTGTTAAAAGGTTAAGGGGTGTTCCTGCAGAGAAATAAAGTGGTGTTTGACTGACACACAGACCACCCCACAGTTAGGCTTCTGCTTATCTACAATCTCTGTTTCACCACTGTTCTGCACAGGGGAAAAGTGAGCCGTCAATTTGTTGGTTAAAAGGGACAGTTCAATCCATGTTCAGACCTGAAAAGCTGAATCGACATCCCACACCATCGTTGGTGGAGATCCAGCTATATGTCGAAACACCAAATGACGGAAAGGATGAGCACCAAATTAAACCATTTTGATAAAGGCCATTGATGTTTTTAGCATTTTTTTAGCATGTTTTTAGCATTTAGCATTAACTAACTCAAGAGACCACTATGAGGTCTAAAAACACTGGAGTTTCTCTTTATGCGGCACGGTAGCCTAGTGGTTAGAGCATTGGGCTACTAACCGGAAGGTTGCAAGTTCAAACCCCCGACCTGACAAGGTACAAATATTTCATACTGCCCCTGAACAGGCAGTTAACCCACTGTTCCTAGGCCGTCATTGAAAATAAGAATTTGTTCTTAACTGACTTGCCTGGTTAAATAAAGGTAAAAAATAAATCAAAAGCAACTCTACAACTCTATCTTCCTGCTTACAAGCAGGAAATACCAGTGACATGCTCAATTTGGAAGTGGTCTGATCAAGCGGATGCTAAACTACAGGACTGTTTTGCTAGCACAGACGAGATTATGTTCTGGGATTTATCAGATGGCATTGAAGAATTTACTAAATCAGTCACCGGCTTCATTAATAAGTGCATCAACAACGTTATCCCCACAGTGACCATAAGTACCATACATATCCCAAACAGAAGCCATGGATTACAGGCAACATATGCACTGAGCTAAAGGCTAGGGCTGCCTTGGGACACTAAGCCAGACACTTATAAGAAATCATGCTATGATCTCGACGAACCATCAAACAGGCAAAGTGTCAATAAAGGACTAAGATCGAATCCTACTACACCGGCTCTGAAGCTCGTCTGATATGGCGGATTACAAAAGTAAACCCAGGCACGAGCTGCTCAGTGACATGAGCCTACCAGATGAGTTAAATGCCTTCTATTCTCGCTTCAAAGCAAACAACACTGAACCATTTTTTAATTTTTAATTTTATTTCACCTTTATTTAACCAGGTAGGCTAGTTGAGAACAAGTTCTCATTTGCAACTGTGACCTGGCCAAGATAAAGCATAGCAGTGTGAACAGACAACACAGAGTTACACATGGAGTAAACAATTAACAAGTCAATAACACAGTAGAAAAAAAGAGAGTCTATATACATTGTGTGCAAAAGGCATGAGGAGGTAGGCGAATAATTACAATTTTGCAGATTAACACTGGAGTGATAAATGATCAGATGGTCATGTACAGGTAGAGATATTGGTGTGCAAAAGAGCAGAAAAGTAAATAAATAAAAACAGTATGGGGATGAGGTAGGTATAATTGGTGGGCTATTTACCGATAGACTATGCACAGCGGCAGCGATCGGTTAGCTGCTCAGATAGCAGATGTTTGAAGTTGGTGAGGGAGATAAAAGTCTCTAACTTCAGCGATTTTTGCAATTCGTTCCAGTCACAGGCAGCAGAGAACTGGAATGAAAGGCGGCCAAATGAGGTGTTGGCTTTAGGGATGATCAGTGAGATACACCTGCTGGAGCGCGTGCTGCGGGTGGGTGTTGCCATCGTGACCAGTGAACTGAGATAAGGCGGAGCATGGACTTGTAGATGACCTGGAGCCAGTCGGTCTGGCAACGAATATTTACATTTACATTTAAGTCATTTAGCAGACGCTCTTATCCAGAGCGACTTACAAATTGGTGCATTCACCTTATGACATCCAGTGGAGCAGCCACTTTACAATAGTGCATCTAAATCTTTTAAGGGGGTTGAGAAGGATTACTTTATCCTATCCTAGGTATTCCTTAAAGAGGTGCGGTTTCAGGTGTCTCCGGAAGGTGGTGATTGACTCCGCTGTCCTGGCGTCGTGAGGGAGTTTGTTCCACCATTGGGGGGCCAGAGCAGCGAACAGTTTTGACTGGGCTGAGCGGGAACTGTACTTCCTCAGTGGTAGGGAGGCGAGCAGGCCAGAGGTGGATGAACGCAGTGCCCTTGTTTGGGTGTAGGGCCTGATCAGAGCCTGGAGGTACTGAGGTGCCGTTCCCCTCACAGCTCCGTAGGCAAGCACCATGGTCTTGTAGCGGATGCGAGCTTCAACTGGAAGCCAGTGGAGAGAGTGGAGGAGCGGGGTGACGTGAGAGAACTTGGGAAGGTTGAACACCAGACGGGCTGCGGCGTTCTGGATGAGTTGTAGGGGTTTAATGGCACAGGCAGGGAGCCCAGCCAACAGCGAGTTGCAGTAATCCAGACGGGAGATGACAAGTGCCTGGATTAGGACCTGCGCCGCTTCCTGTGTGAGGCAGGGTCGTACTCTGCGGATGTTGTAGAGCATGAACCTACAGGAACGGGCCACCGCCTTGATGTTAGTTGAGAACGACAGGGTGTTGCCCAGGATCACGCCAAGGTTCTTAGCGCTCTGGGAGGAGAACACAGTGGAGTTGTCAACCGTGATGGCGAGATCATGGAACGGGCAGTCCTTCCCCGGGAGGAAGAGCAGCTCCGTCTTGCCGAGGTTCAGCTTGAGGTGGTGATCCGTCATCCACACTGATATGTCTGCCAGACATGCAGAGATGCGATTCGCCACCTGGTCATCAGAAGGAGGAAAGGAGAAGATTAATTGTGTGTCGTCTGCATAGCAATGATAGGAGAGACCATGTGAGGTTATGACAGAGCCAAGTGACTTGGTGTATAGCGAGAATAGGAGAGGGCCTAGAACAGAGCCCTGGGGGACACCAGTGGTGAGAGCACGTGGTGAGGAGACGGATTCTCGCCACGCCACCTGGTAGGAGCGACCTGTCAGGTAGGACGCAATCCAAGCGTGGGCCGCGCCGGAGATGCCCAACTCGGAGAGGGTGGAGAGGAGGATCTGATGGTTCACAGTATCGAAGGCAGCCGATAGGTCTAGAAGGATGAGAGCAGAGGAGAGAGAGTTAGCTTTAGCAGTGCGGAGCGCCTCCGTGATACAGAGAAGAGCAGTCTCAGTTGAATGACTAGTCTTGAAACCTGACTGATTTGGATCAAGAAGGTCATTCTGAGAGAGATAGCGGGAGAGCCGGCCAAGGACGGCACGTTCAAGGGTTTTGGAGAGAAAAGAAAGAAGGGATACTGGTCTGTAGTTGTTGACATCGGAGGGATCGAGTGTAGGTTTTTTCAGAAGGGGTGCAACTCTCGCTCTCTTGAAGACGGAAGGGACGTAGCCAGCGGTCAGGGATGAGTTGATGAGCGAGGTGAGGTAAGGGAGAAGGTCTCCGGAAATGGTCTGGAGAAGAGAGGAGGGGATAGGGTCAAGCGGGCAGGTTGTTGGGCGGCCGGCCGTCACAAGACGCGAGATTTCATCTGGAGAGAGGGGAGAAAGAGGTCAGAGCACAGGGTAGGGCAGTGTGAGCAGAACCAGCGGTGTCGTTTGACTTAGCAAACGAGGATCGGATGTCGTCGACCTTCTTTTCAAAATGGTTGACGAAGTCATCTGCAGAGAGGAGGAGGGGGGAGGGGAGGAGGATTCAGGAGGGAGGAGACGGTTGCAAAGAGCTTCCTAGGGTTAGAGGCAGATGCTTGGAATTTAGAGTGGTAGAAAGTGGCTTTAGCAGCAGAGAGAGAAGAGGAAAATGTAGAGAGGAGGGAGTGAAAGGATGTCAGGTCCGCAGGGAGGGAGTTTTCCTCCATTTCCGCTCGGCTGCCCGGAGCCCTGTTCTGTGAGCTCGCAATGAGTCGTCGAGCCACGGAGCGGGAGGGGAGGACCGAGCCGGCCTGGAGGATAGGGGACATAGAGAGTCAAAGGATGCAGAAAGGGAGGAGAGGAGGGTTGAGGAGGCAGAATCAGGAGATAGGTTGGAGAAGGTTTGAGCAGAGGGAAGAGATGATAGGATGGAAGAGGAGAGAGTAGCGGGGGAGAGAGAGCGAAGGTTGGGACGGCGCGATACCATCCGAGTAGGGGCAGTGTGGGAAGTGTTGGATGAGAGCGAGAGGGAAAAGGATACAAGGTAGTGGTCGGAGACTTGGAGGGGAGTTGCAATGAGGTTAGTGGAAGAACAGCATCTAGTAAAGATGAGGTCGAGCGTATTTCCTGCCTTGTGAGTAGGGGGGAAGGTGAGAGGGTGAGGTCAAAAGAGGAGAGGAGTGGAAAGAAGGAGGCAGAGAGGAATGAGTCAAAGGTAGACGTGGGGAGGTTAAAGTCGCCCAGAACTGTGAGAGGTGAGCCGTCCTCAGGAAAGGAGCTTATCAAGGCATCAAGCTCATTGATGAACTCTCCGAGGGAACCTGGAGGGCGATAAATGATAAGGATGTTAAGCTTGAAAGGGCTGGTAACTGTGACAGCATGGAATTCAAAGGAGGCGATAGACAGATGGGTAAGGGGAGAAAGAGAGAATGACCACTTGGGAGAGATGAGGATCCCGGTGCCACCACCCCGCTGACCAGAAGCTCTCGGGGTGTGCGAGAACACGTGGGCAGACGAAGAGAGAGCAGTAGGAGTAGCAGTGTTGTCTGTGGTGATCCATGTTTCCGTCAGTGCCAAGAAGTCGAGGGACTGGAGGGAGGCATAGGCTGAGATGAACTCTGCCTTGTTGGCCGCAGATCGGCAGTTCCAGAGGCTACCGGAGACCTGGAACTCCACGTGGGTCGTGCGCGCTGGGACCACCAGATTAGGGTGGCCGCGGCCACGCGGTGTGGAGCGTTTGTATGGTCTGTGCAGAGAGGAGAGAACAGGGATAGACAGACACATAGTTGACAGGCTACACAAGAGGCTACGCTAATGCAAAGGAGATTGGAATGACAAGTGGACTACACGTCTCGAGTGTTCAGAAAGTTAAGCTTACGTAGCAAGAATCTTATTGACTAAAATGATTAAAATGATACAGTACTGCTGAAGTAGGCTAGCTGGCAGAGGCTGCGTTGTTGACTATGTAGGCTAGCTGGCATTGGCTGCGTTGTTGACACTACACTAATCAAGTCGTTCCGTTGAGTGTAATAGTTTCTACTGTGCTGCTATTCGGTGCTAGCTGGCTAGCTAGCAGTGTTGATTACGTTACGTTGCGTTAAAAGAACGACAATAGCTGGCTAGCTAACCTAGGAAATCGCTCTAGACTACACAATTATCTTTGATACAAAGACGGCTATGTAGCTAGCTATGTAGCTAGGTACGATCAAACAAATCAAGCCGTTGTACTGTAATGAAATTAAATGAAAAATGTGATACTACCTGTGGAGCGAAGCGAAATGCGACCGGATTGTTGAGTGCAGAAGTTCTGTTCGGTAGACGTTGGCTAGCTGTTGGCTAGCTAGCAGAGTCTCCTACGTTAAGGACGACAAATAGCTGGCTAGCTAACCTCGGTAAATTAAGATAATCACTCTAAAACTACATACTCTAAACTACACAATTATCTTGGATACGAAGACAGCAAAGACAACTATGTAGCTAGCTAACACTACACTAATCAAGTCGTTCAGTTGAGTGTAATAGTTGTGCTGCTAATCGGTAGACGGTGGACTAGCTAACGGTGGACGTTAGCTAGCTGGCTGTAAATGTTTTATTCAGCGTTTCATTAAGCAGGGACTCATGCTGAGAACACGGTCTCTTTCTCGGATGAGCCTGCATGAACACATCCATAAACAACTACTACACAAGACATATCTATATACACATCAATTACACTATACATATCGATATACACATCAATTACACTATACATATCTATATACACATCAATTACACTATACATATCGATATACACATCAATTACACTATACATATCGATATACACATCAATTACACTATACATATCTATAGTCACATCAATTACACTATACATATCGATATACACATCAATTACACTATACATATCTATAGTCACATCAATTACACAGTACATAGCTATACTACAGTTCAAATGTTTGAGGTAACTTAGAAATGTCCTTGTTTTTGAAAGAAAAGCACATTTTTTGTTCATTAAAATAACATCAAATTGATCAGAAATACAGTGTAGACATTGTTAATGTTGTAAATGACAATTGTAGCTGGAAACGGCAGATTTTTTAAATGAAAAATCTACATAGGCGTATAGAGGAGAAAGAGGAGTGGGAGGCCCCGGTGCACAACTGAGCAGGAGGGCAAGTGCATTAGAGTGTCTAGTTTGAGAAACAGATGCCTCACAAGTCCTCAACTGGCAGCTTCAATGAATAGTACCCGCAAAACACCAGTCTCAATGTCAACAGTGAAGAGGCGACTCCAGGATGCTGACCTACTAGGCAGAGTTCCGCTGTCTAGTGTCTGTGCTCTTTTGCCCATCTTAATCTTTTTTTGTTATTGGCCAGTCTGATATTATTATATTATTATTATATTATATATACATATCAATTACACTATACATATCTACCTTGGAATTCTCTTGTTTTACCTCCCTCAAATGATAACACATTTTCTAAAAACGATTGTACAATAGTAATGGCTTTGTTCACACCATTCTTCTCCAGCATTACCCAGTGGTGGTGTGTAGGTAAAATCACTGGGGAAGCTAAGTCAGAAAAAAAAGCCATATTACAACATATGTGTTGTGATAATTGCATTGTTTGCTGTATAACCTGTTAGTTCATATGCCTTGACACTGTGATATATAGGCCTGAAGGCCTAGACAATAAGAAGGCACAGTGGCAGAATAAATTCAACCACACCTTTGTTTCATCACAAAAGAGCAACATCTTGTCCTGTGAAGTCCATAAAGGATATTGCATGTAACAAAAAAAATGACATTACCTACAGCATGGTCAAGGAAGTTAATGTTTCTAAAATGTTCTTATCCACAAAAAAAACTATTGACTTAGAGCCACGGAGAGTTACTGCAAGTCACAGAGAAAACAGGAGCTGCCTCCATTATTACAGCACCATTTCAACATCATCAAATCACCTACACTTAGTCTAATACAGTGACTATAAGATACAAAAAAAAACATTTTAGTCCAATCAACATAAGTTAAACGTGATGTGGCTGTCCATGGTACTGATTTCTCTCTGTGTGTGTGTGTGTGTGTGTGTGTGTGTGTGTGTGTGTGTGTGTGTGTGTGTGTGTGTGTGTGTTCGTGCGAGTTTCTCTACCCTACTTGTAGAGAAAAGCCAATGCCATCCTCCTCTCTTTCACGTTGAAGAAACTGTCTGTCGTTCTGTCAGACAGTACACGCTTTAATTTTTGTTGCCCTAAGCTAGCTGGCTAAAAAGCTTGCTTGCTCGCTAGCCTAACTTCCTTTCTTAGGCAACGTTAGATAGTTAGCATTAGCCTTCTACATCTAGCTACGTATTGAAACTCCCATCCTCTCAGGCCAGGGGCACAACAGTGTATGAATTTATGGCTGGATCAGAATCCCCGTTATAATTATTGGCCAGTGTGGAGAATTAAGTAAAACCACAAGTCCAAATCCCTATTTCCATCCATGGCTAATTAAAAAAGGGACCATTTTTAGCAAGCTAGTCACCAGAGGACAAAAACACAACGAAATGCACCACGAGTTTCTGTCAGTGCTTTCGATGTGATTAGAGTGAGGCCAAAAATCCAAACTGGATCCCTTTGACACTTTGTTTTGGTGTGCCAGTACCGTTCACAGTTGCGCTCAACGCTGATTGGCTATTATTTTATAATTGTATTATTTTTTATCAAGGGAAGCCAAATGCTCGCTGGCTTCCCTTGCATTCAATGCTATGGGCCGGCAACAATGTCATACTCTTTTGGACCATACATTATCAGATAAATGGCCTACACATACAGAAAGAAAGGGATGGCTGTTTTGCTCGGTCAGATGCCTTCTCTGGTGAGATGTCACGCCCTGACCTTAGTATTCGATGTTCTCTTTATTATTTTGGTTAGGTCAGAGTGTGAAATGGATGATGTATGTGTTTTTAATCCTGTCTAGGGGTTTTGTATGTCTATGGGTGTTTACTAGTCTAGGTTTTATGTATGTCTATGGTAGCCTAGAATGGTTCTCAATTAGAGGCAGCTGTTTATCGTTGTCTCTGATTGGGAACCATATTTAGGCAGCCATATTCCTTGGGTATTTCGTGGGTTATTGTCTATGTGTTAGTTACCTGTGTCTGCACTAATCATAAATATATATATATATATATATATATATATATATACACACACACACACACACACACACACACACACACACACACACACACACACACACACACACACACACACACACATATATAGCGTCACGTTTCTTCGTTAATAAATATATGTATTAAATAAATACATGTATTCACATCAAGCTGCGCCTTGTTCTCCTCCATTCAACAAACGTGACATGAGATACATTCAGCTCTTGCAAATTGAAGGAAAATTATGAAAGATAGATTATTTTTTTATGGCGTTTTTTCTTTTCTTTTTTGTTGTTTCTTGGTCACTGCCATTACTTGACCTTGTGAAAATGTTCCCGTTCTGACCGGACGTCTTTAAGATATCACATAGTAGTCGTCAGACACTGTACATATACGTGCTGAACACATCTTCCTTTAATCACTCAATCTTCTGTTCTTGTATGGAGGTTTCAAGTCATCACAGATAAGGCAAGTTTTCACAATGTTAATCAGATCTTCCACACGATCTGCTCCCCTGCAACATGCATAGTTTGGCATGGTACTCGCCGATGAGGATTTCACTACTGATCTAATCGGCTAGGTTTCGCTGGTGCGGCAGGAGATGGGACTTCACGTTGAACAATGGTTGAAGTAGAGAGGATCTGGGCATGAATTATGTGGTATGATAGCAAGGAGTATTGGACAGCGTACTTTCACTTAAAGGGATAGTTCAGGATTTTAGCAATTTTGTCCCTCTATCTACTTTCCCAGAGTCAGATGAACTGGTGGATACCAGTGTGCGGTTTGAAGGAATTTGCTAACTAGGGCTAGCACAACGACTGGAAGTCTATAGGTATCTGCTAGCATGCTAGCAGATTCCCATAGACTTTTAGTCATTGTGATAATGCTAGTTAGCGTTGGCTCGCGAAACTACCTACAACTTCCTTCATACTGGACAAAGAGACATCAAAATGGTATCCACAAGTTCATCTAACTCTGGGGAAGAAGATAAAGGGCCCACATTCCAAAGTAGCCATTTCAAACATGCACTAATATCAATGGAAGATGTACATTAACCTGAATGTGCAAACCTCAAGATGCGATATGGCTCATTGTGAAATATTGAAAATCAGTTAAAAAAATAATTATTTTTTTTAGATATTTTTTATTTCACCTTTATTTAACCAGGTAGGCTAGTTGAGAACACCTTTATTTAACCAGGTAGGCTAGTTGAGAACACCTTTATTTAACCAGGTAGGCTAGTTGAGAACACCTTTATTTAACCAGGAAGGCTAGTTGAGAACACCTTTATTTAACCAGGTAGGCTAGTTGAGAACACCTTTATTTAACCAGGTAGGCTAGTTGAGAAACTTTATTTAACCAGGAAGGCTAGTTGAGAACACCTTTATTTAACCAGGTAGGCTAGTTGAGAACACCTTTATTTAACCAGGTAGGCTAGTTGAGAACACCTTTATTTAACCAGGTAGGCTAGTTGAGAACACCTTTATTTAACCAGGAACACCTTTATTTAGGCTAGTTGAGAACACCTTTATTTAACCAGGTAGGCTAGTTGAGAACACCTTTATTTAACCAGGTAGGCTAGTTGAGAACACCTTTATTTAACCAGGTAGGCTAGTTGAGAACACCTTTATTTAACCAGGTAGTTGAGAACACCTTTATTTAACCAGGAAGGCTAGTTGAGAACACCTTTATTTAACCAGGTAGGAACTAGTTGAGAACACCTTTATTTAACCAGGTAGGCTAGTTGAGAACACCTTTATTTAACCAGGTAGGCTAGTTGAGAACACCTTTATTTAACCAGGTAGGCTAGTTGAGAACACCTTTATTTAACCAGGTAGGCTAGTTGAGAACACCTTTATTTAACCAGGTAGGCTAGTTGAGAACACCTTTATTTAACCAGGTAGGCTAGTTGAGAACACCTTTATTTAACCAGGTAGGCTAGTTGAGAACACCTTTATTTAACCAGGTAGGCTAGTTGAGAACAAGTTCTCATTTACAACTGCGACCTGGCCAAGATAAAGCAAAGCAGTGCGACACAAACAACAACACAGAGTTACAATTTGATGAGAATCACTCATAAATAGTGATTTATCTTGTGAAAAAAAAATAGCATTGTTCAATAACCTAAACAATAATATACCATTGAAACCACACAGGGGTTTGATTTGATTTGACTTGAAGTGATGCAATTACCAAAGCCATTTCAGCAAAACACTTTTACATAAAAACAACAGTGTTAAAGTGTAGCCATTTTGAAAAACAACCAACACAACAACAGCAAGGGACAAAAAAAACTAAAGAGTAGAATAATATTTTTCCTTTGTGATGGAGGGAGAATGATCCAATTATCATGGGAGGTACGGAAAAGGTCCTTAAGGTCATGGAACACCATCCTGCCTGCAGTCATTAATTAAGTATAATCAACACCAGAAGGAAAATTACCCGTCATGACTAATTAGCAAAATGGAGGGGGTGTAAATGCAAAACAAATGAACAAAAAACTGTTAACAGTAGCAACACGTTCCTCCTGCTGATTACGTTTAAACGAACATGTATCATTTCAGTGCATACTGCACCATTTTGAAGTATCTGATTGCATCTTTTCAGTGTTTCTTACCACCCCAAAAATAATCAAATTGCAGTTGGAAGAGTGGAAATATTTGCTGGTGAAACGTTATAAGTTGAGCATTTGTTTTATTAAAATGACATGAAATCGCACATCATTGATGATGATACTTGAAATGCATGTAAATTCATCATTGATGCTGTAAATTCAATGTCAACAGCTTTGAGACCCCCCACCCCACCCCACCCCTTTCCAGTTAGGTGCATTAAAGCTGGGACTGAGAGACTGAAAAAACAGCTTTTGTCTTAAGGCCATCAGACTGTTAAATATCCATCACTAGCAAATAGAGGCTGCAGCCTACATACACAGACTTGTGGAACTAAATGACTAAATGGAACACTAGTCACTTTAACAATGTTTGCATATTTTGCATTACTCATCTCATATGTATACACCGTATTCTATTCTACTGTATCTTAGTCTACGCCGCTCTGACGTTGCTCGTCCATACATTCATATATTCTTAATTCCTTTCCTTTACTTTAGATTTGTGTGTTATTGGGTATATGTTGTGAAATTGGTAGATGTTACTGTACTGTCGGAGCTAGAAACACACAAGCCTTTCTCTACACCCGCAATAACACCTGCTAAACATGTGTACGTGACCAAATAAAATGTCATTTGATTTGATTTAAACAGACCCACCCCCCTCCCAGTTTGGTGCTCTGTTGTATGTGTTAAACAGACCCCCCCCCCCCCCCCTCCTCCCTCCCCTCTATCCATCAGACGATCCAGAGGTCATGAGAAATGTTGACTTAATCCTTTCTTCCTCTATACAGTACCTCAGAGAGTCATGGCAGGGAGTTAGAAAGGGGTCTTTGTACCTCCCCTCGGCAGCCAGAACAAAGGGGGGGGGGGGGGGGGATTGGGAAAAGCAAAGCACACACATGGACTGCAATTAAGAGCTCAGGAATTCTCCCTGGCACAAAAAAACCCTTAGTGACTGGGATGGAAAAGAGAAGAGGAAATGCTCAGCTTAGGTGGGATGGGCTACGGGGGTATTATGTGCTAAGGGCTGAGAGAATGAACAAATGTCACTATTATTTACAGGATGCTAAAACTCAGCCACCCTAGCCTCTGTGACTACCATTATGACGTCTCGGCTAATTAGAGACACTTAATGCCAATTAAACACTTTTAAGGTCTGTACCTCAGGGTTAACTGTAACTCAGGGGTTACTGGACCTCAGGGTTAACTATAGCTTGGGGTTAACTGTACCTCATGGTTAACTGTAACTCAGGGGTTACTGTACCTCAGGGCTAACTGTAGCTTGGGGTTAACTGTACCTCAGGGCTAACTGTACCTCAGGGCTAACTGTACCTCAGGGCTAACTGGACCTCAGGGGTTACTGTACCTCAGGGCTAACTGTACCTCAGGGTTAACTGTAACTCAGGGGTTACTGTACCTCAGGGCTAACTGTACCTCAGGGCTAACTGTACCTCAGGGCTAACTGGACCTCAGGGGTTACTGTACCTTAGGGCTAACTGTACCTCAGGGCTAACTGTACCTCAGGGCTAACTGGACCTCAGGGGTTACTGTACCTCAGGGCTAACTGGACCTCAGGGCTAACTGTACCTCAGGGCTAACTGGACCTCAGGGGTTACTGTAGCTCAGGGTTTACTGTAGCTCAGGGTTTACTGTACCTCAGGGCTAACTGTACCTCGGGGGTTACTGTACCTCAGTGCTAACTGTACCTCAGAGTAAACTGTAGCTCAGGGGTTACTGTAGCTCAGGGTTAACTGTACATCAGGGCTAACTGTAGCTCAGGGTTAACTGTACATCAGGGCTAACTGTACCTCAGGGCTAACTGTACCTCAGGGCTAACTGGACCTCAGGGCTAACTGTACCTCAGGGCTAACTGGACCTCAGGGGTTACTGTAGCTCAGGGTTTACTTTGCCTCAGGTTTAACTGTAGCTCAGGGTTTACTGTAGCTCAGGGTTTACTGTACCTCAGGGGTTACTGTACCTCAGTGCTAACTGTACCTCAGGGTAAACTGTAGCTCAGGGGTTACTGTAGCTCAGGGTTAACTGTACATCAGGGCTAACTGTAGCTCAGGGGTTACTGTAGCTCAGGGGTTACTGTAGCTCAGGGTTAACTGTACCTCAGGGCTAACTGTAGCTCAGGGCTAACTGTAGCTCAGGGTTGACTTTGCCTCAGGTTTAACTGTAGCTCAGGGGTACTGTACCTCAGTGCTAACTGTACCTCAGGGCTAACTATAGATCAGGGGTACTGTACCTCAGGGCTAACTGTACCTCAGGGTTAACTGTACCTCAGTGTTAACTGTAGCTCAGGGTTTACTGTCCCTCAGTGCTAACTGTAGCTCAGGGGTACTGTGCCTCAGGGCTAATTGTAGCTCAGGGTTTACTGTACCTCAGGGCTAACTGTAGCTCAGGGTTTACTGTACCTCAGGGTTAACTGTAGCTCAGGGCTAACTGTACCTCAGGGGTTACTGTACCTCAGTGCTAACTGTACCCCAGGGCTAACTGTACCTCAGGGTAAACTTTACCTCAGGGTTAACTGTACCTTAGGGTTAACTGTACCTCAGGGCTAACTGTACCTCAGGGTAAACTTTACCTCAGGGTTAACTGTACCTCAGGGCTAACTGTACCTCAGGGTAAACTTTACCTCAGGGTTAACAGTACCTCAGGGCTAACTGTAGCTCAGGGCTAACTGTAGTTCAGGGTTAACTGTACCTCAGGGTTAACTGTACCTCAGGGCTAACTGTACCTCAGGGTAAACTTTACCTCAGGGTTAACTGTACCTCAGGGCTAACTGTACCTCAGGGTTAACTGTACCTGTTAACTGTACAAGCTCACACAGTAATCATGATAACTCTTACTTTGTTCCCCGTATGTTAAATAGAGTAATTCATACGGTTCCTCTGTCAGGGAGGATCATACTTCAGCTAAGAATAAGATGTGATGATTGTTGTTGGAAAACCATTTTTTATATCCGGTCAGCCATTTAGATACAAACAGCATGTGACTAACTGGGTTCCAACACACGTGTCACTTCCTTTCACTGGGTTCCAACATGGGTCTCATATGCACCACAAGACTGTGCCTAGACATAAGCCCTGGGAGATAACGTAAGTCTCATACAGGGTTACTCAGCACACAAGCATGAGTCACCGAACCAACCGAACCGAACTGAACCCGAACCAGCTAAACGATGCTCATGTATACAACATATCAATCAGAACTGTAGTGTGTAATGACAACAAGATTTTGAGCCACTCAGGAAACAGCATTACCTGTTCCTAACCACCTGCCACAGGTGACAGTTACAGAAGCCATAAGGCTGAAAACAGGGAAGCATTGTTGATATTTTTCTGCGAGGCACCGTTACTGGTTTTATAAAGACTATGTTTAGTCCCGCTTGTTTGTATTTTTACCTCATGGCAGTCTGGGACAAAAACCCTCTCATGCCGTGTCATCGTACCAACTCAGTGACTTCAGTGTGCTTACCTACAATTGCCTCCTCTATAAACTCTGTTTTTTTTTTCAACTCTCAGTGGAGACTTTTGTGTGCACTCTACCAGTTGTAATTGAAATGACACATGCTTGCTCTGTAATATGATTCCTTGTGGTGCACAACACACCGAGTCATACAGTTATATATTTATAACACAGGCACAGATGGTCTCATATAACATTAGACAAATGTTCTGGTCCTTTCTTCTATAACAGAATACTGTTCTGGTCCTCTCTTCTAGAACATTAGACTACTGTTCTGGTCCTCTCTTCTAGAACATTAGACTACTGTTCTGGTCCTCTCTTCTTAGAACATTCCTGTTCTCTTCTTAGAACATTAGACTACTGTTCTGGTCCTCTCTTCTAGAACATTAGACTACTGTTCTGGTCCTCTCTTCTAGAACATTAGACTACTGTTCTGGTCCTCTCTTCTATAACATTAGACTACTGTTCTGGTCCTCTCTTCTATAACATTAGACTACTGTTCTGGTCCTCTCTTCTATAACATTAGACTACTGTTCTGGTCCTCTCTTCTATAACATTAGACTACTGTTCTGGTCCTCTCTTCTATAACATTAGACTACTGTTCTGGTCCTCTATTCTATAACATTAGACTACTGTTCTGGTCCTCTCTTATCTAACAGACTACTGTTCTGGTCCTCTCTTCTAGAACATTAGACTAATGTTCTAGTCCTCTCTTCTATGACATTGGACTACTGTTCTGGTCCTCTCTTCTATAACATTAGACTACTGTTGTGGTCCTCTCTTCTAGAACATTGGACTACTGTTCTGGTCCTCTCTTCTAGAACATTAGACAACTGTTCTGGTCCTCTCTTCTATAACATTAGACTACTGTTGTGGTCCTCTCTTCTAGAACATTGGACTACTGTTCTGGTCCTCTCTTATCTAACAGACTACTGTTCTGGTCCTCTCTTCTAGAACATTAGACTAATGTTCTAGTCCTCTCTTCTATGACATTGGACTACTGTTCTGGTCCTCTCTTCTATAACATTAGACTACTGTTGTGGTCCTCTCTTCTAGAACATTGGACTACTGTTCTGGTCCTCTCTTCTAGAACATTAGACAACTGTTCTGGTCCTCTCTTCTATAACATTAGACAACTGTTGTGGTCCTTCTCATTTACATTTCATTTAGAACATTGGATCTTTTCAGGGGAGGGAGGGGGGTGAGGGATTACTTTATCCTATCCTAGGTATTCCTTAGGTGGGGTTTCTGTTCTGGTGGAACAGTAGTGCATCTCTTTTCTAGAACATTAGACAACTGTTCTGTGATTGACTCCTCTTCTAGTTTGTTAACATTAGACAACTGTTTTCTGGTCCTACTTCCTCTTGGTAATATAACATTAGACATTAGACAACTGTTCTGGTCCTCTCTTCTAGAACATTAGACTACTGTTCTGGTCCTCTCTTCTAGAACATTAGACTACTGTTCTGGTCCTCTCTTCTAGAACATTAGACTACTGTTCTGGTCCTCTCTTCTAGAACAGACTACTATTCTGGTCCTCTCTTCTATAACAGACTACTGTTCTGGTCCTCTCTTCTATAACAGAATACTGTTCTGGTCCTCTCTTCTATAACAGAATACTGTTCTGGTCCTCTCTTCTAGAACAGACTACTGTTCTGGTCCTCTCTTCTATAACAGAATACTGTTCTGGTCCTCTCTTCTAGAACAGACTACTGTTCTGGTCCTCTCTTTCTATAACAGAATACTGTTCTGGTCCTCTCTTCTATAACAGAATACTGTTCTGGTCCTCTCTTCTATAACAGAATACTGTTCTGGTCCTCTCTTCTAGAACAGACTACTGTTCTGGTCCTCTCTTCTATAACAGAATACTGTTCTGGTCCTCTCTTCTAGAACAGACTACTGTTCTGGTCCTCTCTTTCTATAACAGACTACTGTTCTGGTCCTCTCTTCTAGAACAGACTACTGTTCTGGTCCTCTCTTCTATAACAGACTACTGTTCTGGTCCTCTCTTCTATAACAGAATACTGTTCTGGTCCTCTCTTCTATAACAGAATACTGTTCTGGTCCTCTCTTCTATAACAGAATACTGTTCTGGTCCTCTCTTCTATAACAGACTACTGTTCTGGTCCTCTCTTCTATAACAGAATACTGTTCTGGTCCTCTCTTCTATAACAGAATACTGACATTTCCCCATGTTTTTTTACAACCTTAGGATAGGATAAAGTAATCCTTCTCATCCCCCCCCCTTAAAAGATTTAGATGCACTATTGTAAAGTGGCTGTTCCACTGGATGTCATAAGGTGAACGCACCAATTTGTAAGTCGCTCTGGATAAGAACGTCTGCTAAATGACTTAAATGTAAATGTAAATGTTTCCGCCCGTTGCTATTAGGCACTAAGGCTTATCTCACACTAATACCAGATAATGAAGAACAATAATTATAGCCTGAAATAATGAAAGAAAAACCTCAACATGTAGATGTTTAAATTTATAAAGGTATTGTTTTTCTCTATTCTTTGTGTGTTTGTGTGTGTGTGTGTGTGTGTGTGTGTGTGTGTGTGTGTGTGTGTGTGTGTGTGTGTGTGTGTGTGTGTGTGTGTGTGTGTGTGTGTGTGTGATTGTGTGTGTGTGTGTGTGTGTGTGTGTGTGTGTGTGTGTGTGTGTGTGTGTGTGTGTGTGTGTGTGTGTGTATGAACAGTTTAAAAGCACAATATAGACATCTGATAATTAAAACTGTAACTCAAACTCTGGCAACACAGTGACTCTGACTTCTATTAGATTACAGTCATATATTTGACTGTGTTTATTTATCTGGGTCCACATGAGTTCAGAAGCAACAGCTACTCTTCAAACAAAAAGTTGAGATTTAGGTCTTAGAGAATGTTTTGAACCACATGCTTTTAGTTTTAGTTTGAGTTTTTATTTAAAACCTCTTCAAGGATCTGCCATTTTTTTGTTTTCTATTTTAGCCTAAAATGACATTCCCAAATCTAGCTCACCCAAATCTAGATATGTTATATATCTCAGGTTAATTTGTTCATTTTTTTGTTGGTTTAGACCTCTACACAATGAAATGAAGTTTGAGTTCTACTGTTGAGAGAAGAAATTAACCAATGAAATAGAGTTTGAGTTCTACTGTTGAGAGAAGAACTTAACCAATGAAATAGAGTTTGAGTTCTACTGTTGAGAGAAGAAATTAACCAATGAAATAGAGTTAGAGTTCTACTGTTGAGAGAAGAAATTAATCAATGAAATAGAGTTTGAGTTCTACTGTTGAGAGAAGAAATTAACCAATGAAATAGAGTTTGAGTTCTACTGTTGAGAGAAGAAATTAACCAATGAAATAGAGTTTGAGTTCTACTGTTGAGGGAAGAAATTAACCAATGTAGGGATGCTATTTGAGAGAGTCTGTGCAAAAGCTAAGGAGAGGTAGATGTGCAGTGCCTAGGGCCAGAGTAGGGTTGCTGTGGAATCTGCTGTACGATATAAAGACATGAGAGGGAATTGATGTGAAAGACAGGGGTGGGGTGGAGCCAGGGTGTTTCAGGCTGCTGTAGGAGTGATGTGTGGCGCCTGGTCCCGGTTCATTTGCCACCCCACAGACGGACCATGCTGGTAGCCCATAACCTGCAGGCCCTGCAGTGGGTGGCAGAGCCAGTCCTGACGGGGCCTGTAGGATGTAGGCCAAGCCAGGCGTGTAATCCCCCTCTCAGAGTTGGTACGCACCGTCGACGTTAGAAAATAAATATGGAAAGGGACGCTGCTAAAGATGGGAGACGGGAGTAGAGATGGAGGAGCAGCAACTCCTCAAAACCCCAAGTGGCTACTGAAATGACACTGGACAGGGTTTGGTTATATGATGTGAGAAAGTGTCTTATTGGGTAATGGCAATTACAATGTACACTTGTTCTTATATGAACATTTCT
The DNA here is from genome assembly GCF_034236695.1 of Oncorhynchus nerka. NCBI lineage: Eukaryota > Metazoa > Chordata > Actinopteri > Salmoniformes > Salmonidae > Oncorhynchus > Oncorhynchus nerka. The sequence goes on from NC_088403.1 coordinate 65,215,576, forward strand.
GCCTTCCTTTTTGGTTGTTGTCACATGCTATCAAATGCACCCCTGACCCATTTCCAAGTGTATGTAAATCACTGAAGCTAAAACACTAAGGGTGGGGATTTGCAATACTAGCGAGAAACTCTTAAAAATATATATTTTTTTAACACTACCGACATTCTGCCTGCATTGGTTACTGTTGCTCCAGGTCAATTTTCTCCCTCCTGTTGATCAATTAACCCATTTCCTCTCAGGGAAACACTGTTTCTCAGTCAGTGTGAAGTTTCCACTATTTTGTCAACGTTCTGTCATCCGTTTTGGCCTCTTCGCTCTTCGTGTACTTCCATGTCAGAGTGACTGAATACCAGCTCTCTGTACTATACAAGGCTCTTTAGACATGTAAATGTTGCCTCATTGCTGTGTCTCAATAATATTGACTTTCAATTACTCCCGAGGACCATTTTAGGTATTTTTGGGGCAGTACAGAGTTTGTATTTTTTATTTTTTTTATGAACCAGCTGCTTCTGGTCTGCTCGCTGTTACTGCTTGTCTTTATGTGGTTTATTAGGCATACAACTGAGGTTTGTACTAAGAATATACAGTGCAAGGTATTCATTGTAAACGTGTTCTAATTGTAAAATCATATTGGCCCAGGTGCCGTAGGTATCAGGTAGGAAAGCTGGTATCTAGTATCAGACCCGTCCTGTCAATCAAATCTTATCAACTGTGATTTAAATGACAAAACTGATCCTAAATCTGTGCTCTTACTCTGAGACGCTTGAAACTGAGACGCCCCCCCCCCCCCCAGATCACTACTGCAATAGTGATTGTATGTTCCTGTTGTTATCACAGTAAAGGAAATAAGTGAACATGTAGGATCTCAGTGGGCCACTAGATGGCATGCTGTTCCACAGGGAGCAGAATGCCATCCACGATCTGGTCTCTGGTCACCATGTCTATGCTTGTGTGTTTATATATTTGTAAGGGGAATAGACATTATGACGTTAGGAGGAAAAGAAAGAGAGCACCCAGAACTTTCCAAATGTGTGTTTAATTAAAAAATATATATTATAGCCAATGACCATACAGATTCATTCCCAGAGGGACTGCTGATACTTACGGTTTGGACATGAATTCATATTCATGAATTTGATCTTAACGGTAAACTAACGGGTATTCAGGCCTCTAAGTGTGGAGTGCATGAGACCTTACTAACTCCACAGCGTCACCTTTAGGATCATCGTTGACTTATTTGAGCTGTAGTGAACCCCTTTATTTAAAGGTTAAATAAACATATAAAAGTCGTTTGTACGGTTTTCTATTGTAAAATGCGTTATCACAAATGCCAGCTGACAAAGAGCTGATATCCTCTCTGTCCTGATGTGTTAGCTACAAATCAATCTAATGACACAGCTAGACATGTTGCCGGGACAACGGTCAATGCAGACTTGCTTTTTTCTAATGAGAGAAACTGATTCCACTGGAAGAAAATGGGAAATAAGTAATCATTAATAATGAATCATAATAATAATAATGAACAACCATGCATTAGTGAGTCATTTTGTTCTTGTGGACATGCTTTACAAGAAATGTTTGCTTGTAGTAACTTATGTCCCCGGGTTTTAGAGATGGTGACCAGAGAGAGAGAGATTAGATTAGACCCAAACAAATCACGAGAAAACAAAAAGATAATTACTTGACACATTGGAAAGAATGAACAAAAAAAAACAGAACAAACTTGAATGCTATTTACAACACTGCATATATCCATAATATGACATTTGAAATGTCTTTATTCTTTTGGAAATTCTGTGAGTGCAATGTTTTCTATTCATTTTTATTGTTCATTGCACTTTAGTTTATTATCTACTTCACTTGCCATTAAAGCCATTGAGAGAGAGAGAGAGAGAGAGAGAGAGAGAGAGAGAGAGAGAGAGAGAGAGAGAGAGAGAGAGAGAGAGAGAGAGAGAGGGAGAGAGAGAGAGAGAGACAGAGAGGCTGCTAATCTGGTGGGAAAAGGACGGGGAGATGTCTATCTCAATGTGATTTGTGAATTCTACACCCACACAAACATAGATCATACAGCACAGTGACAGTATCCAAATGTGTCAAAGGACAGGCCTTTATAGACAGCAGTAAAATGTTTATGGAGAGGAAACACCGCCCGAATAAAGATTAGTTTTTTTTTATCAAGCAGTAATTGACATCATAGACACTTTTTTTTGTGGCTTTTGACATTTGCTCTGATATAAAAAAGTTAAACATCCCCATGTATTGCACACATGTTGTTACGACGGCCTGAGATGATTCTCAGAGAATTGTCTAAATCAGTCCTTGATTTGATAACTGAGGTGAATAACATTTGATCAGTGCCTCTTTGATTTACTCATTGAGGAACTCAATACATACGCATGTATATTACTGAATATTAGGTAGAGCCTGTTCATTAGTTATAAAACTGAATATTTGTCACGAACGTCGTCAGGGAAATGACTGGACCAAGGTGCAGCGTGGTAAATTTTTATTATGAATGTCACCAACAAGAAACAACCCCCCAAAAAAAACGAACTTGAAGCTGACTAGGGCTATACAGGCCACTAACAAAGACATCTACCCACAACTAAGATGGTAAAACAGGCTGCCTAAATATGATTCCCAATCAGAAACGACGATAGACAGCTGTCCCTGATTGAGAACCATACCCGGCCAAAACATAGAAACAGAAAACATAGAAAAACTAGATTGCCCACCCTAGTCACACCCTGGCCTAACCAAAATAGAGAATAAAAGCCTCTCTATGGCCAGGGCGTGACTAGTATAGCGTGACTAGTATAGAACTGAATATTAGGTTAGACACTCTGTGTCTGACATTGTACATCAGTGGAGGCTGCTGAGGGGAGGACGGCTCACAATAATGTATATCAGTGGAGGCTGCTGAGGGGAGGATGGCTCATAATAATGTCCGCAACGAGCCCATTTCTGGTATAGTCAAAATTTCATACTGGGACTTCAGCTTTTATGAAGAATGCTGTCAATCAAATCAAATCAAATGCAAATAGTCTGGGTAGCCATTTGATTAGATGTTCAGGAGTCTTATGGCTAGAAGCTGTTTAGAAGTCTCTTGGACCTAGACTTGGTGCTCGGTACCACTTGCCGTGGCAGAGAGCAGAGAGAACAATCTATGACAGGGGTGGCTGGTGTCTTTTACAATTTTTAGGGCCTTCCTCTGACACTGCCTGGTATAGAGGTCCTGGATGGCAGGAATCTTGGCCCCAGTGATGTACTGGGCCGGACGCACTACCCTCTGTAGTGCCTTGCGGTCGTAGGGTACTTTTGTACTTTGGAATGAAGCCGTCCCATATGGTTATCATTGATTATCTTTGACTGAATCTAAGCAGTTATGTTACCTGAACTGACCTCCTTTAAATGAAACTGTTGAATACTACCCATAATTCCAAAGGGGTTTGATAACGTGGCGTGCAGAAGAAGACTCGTGGAAAGTTCAAGCACTGGTGACAAAAATACTTATCATTTGTGACATCAGAATAGCGTCTCTGGCGCCTGAGCCACACCCGAGGATGCCTTATTGCCCTGGCTGTCCCTGTTTTACATGGCTTTCATGGTATACTATGACACTATCGTCGACCTCCTGGAAAAAGCTTGTGTCCCTATTCATTTAGATTTAGTCATTCACCTCCATGTGCTTTGAAGGTTTCATGACTCTTAAGAAACACATAAAGTTATTCAAAAGGAATTTCCTTGACTATATGGCAATCAATTCATGAAAAGTTTCCTTTATGGAGATACAAGGTTTTTCCAGGAGGCCGACAGTATCTAACCTCAATGCAATGAGTTAATTGGCAGTGGTAAGTGGGAACTAAGTAACAATATTCCTCTGTTGTTCTCATTGATAAAGTATGCCAGTTACAAGGGCACAAAATCTCCTCTGTATAATCGAGGACACACCATTGACCGTGAGAATACAGTGAAAATATCAGGCTACAATTTACGCATCGACTTTGTATCATGAACAACAAAAAACCTTCTAGTAGTGGGGCGAATTCTGTCAGCCCAATTAAAAACGCTAGAACTCTCCCACCATCAATGAGCGGTTCATTAGGGGCTCATTGTCATGCTGGACACAGACAGACACAGAGAGAGGTCCCCTGGGAAATATGCCAAGGAGAGTCCTATAAACGAATGCTTTTCTCTTCTGAAATAGAACAGCGCTACATTGTCCGTGTGCCAGCCCTGGCGAGGGAGTTGCCCTTGGCCATTTATCTTTGTATCCTTGAGGCCGTGCAGTAATCGCCCTATATTTGACATCAGCTTTAAATGGCCACATCAGCAGACAGATAATCAGTTAGATAAAGAAGAGCCAACCGGGGCCTCTATATAAAGGGAGGCAAACGGGCATTCTCAGTCCCACAGTCCTGCACACAGTCACTGCCCACAGTAGACATGGCATTCAATGGTACCTGGAAAGTTGAACACAACGAGAACTACGACAAGTTCATGGAGCAGATGGGTGAGTCGGTGTGTGTGTGGATGTGTGCAATGTGTATGTGCATGTGTGTGTACTTTGTGTACGGTGTGTGTGTGTGTGTGTGTGTGTGTGTGTGTGTGTGTGTGTGTGTGTGTGTGTGTGTGTGTGTTGTTTTATGAAAGGTGATGTTGCACTTCTTAATGAAGGATTATATTTCCAATGTGGCTTGGTATGGTCAGCACTTACATCAATGGTACAATCTACAGTCAGACTTATAGTGTCATCCTATACGATACAGTCAGACTTATAGTGTCATCCTATACGATACAGTCAGACTTATAGTGTCATCCTATACGATACAGTCAGACTTATAGTGTCATCCTATACGATACAGTCAGACTTATAGTGTCATCCTATACGATACTGTCAGACTTATAGTGTCATCCTATACGATACTGTCAGACTTATAGTGATACTGTCAGACTTATAGTGTCATCCTATACGATACTGTCAGACTTACAGTGTCATCCTATACGATACTGTCAGACTTATAGTGTCATCCTATACGATACTGTCAGACTTATAGTATCATCCTATACGATACTGTCAGACTTATAGTGTCATCCTATACGATACTGTCAGACTTGTATTTTCATCCTACAAGTCTGACTGTATCATATAGGATTTGTAAAGCAAGTGTTGGTATATTGCGTGTGTGACAGTGATGGTTTTGAGGTAATCTTTGATCCTGTGGCTTGTTTGAGTGGATGTGAGTTACCAGTCAGAGGCGTGCTGTATTGCTGCACAGCTATAATAATAGCTCTTGGCTGTTGCCATTTTAAAAGCTTGTCAACAAACACAAGCTTTTTTGGGACCTAGGTAGGGTGTAATGAGTAATATTATGATGATGGACACGCACCATTTCCAGACAGGTAGTGTGAATAAATGGGACCTAATTGATAACTCAGTGCGAATAAAACATTTTTAGTAGCCCAACTTGGGGCTCGAACTTTTACTATCTATCAAGCACTTTAGTATTTACACCAAGAGGCTCAGGACCCAAACCTCATCTACAACACTCTATATATCCAGCAATTTAGCCATTACACCAAGAGGCTCAGACCCAAGCCTCATCTACAACACTCTATATATCCAGCAATTTAGCCATTACACCAAGAGGCTCAGACCCACGCCTCATCTACAGCACTCTATCTACTGCATTTTCCAACAGGCATCAATGTGATGAAGAGGAAGTTGGCGGAACATGACAACCTGAAGGTTATCATCGAGCAGACAGGAGACAAGTTCCACATCAAGGAATCCAGCACCTTCCGTAACAAAGACATCGACTTCACTCTGGGCGTACAGTTTGACTACGCGCTGGCCGACGGCACCGAAGTCTCAGTATGTTTGAACTCTTTCAACCTAGAGACTTATTTTAGTAGGCTATCGTACACAGTATCCAACAGAAAGTTGTAGAGATTGAAATCTAAGCCCCCCTTTTCATAAAGCCTTCATAAAATGTAAATCCTACAAATGTATTTCTGCTTTGTGTCTTTTGGTAAACTGTTGTCATGCTCAGAAAAAGTGGAAATCGTGCTGATGGAGTTGGAAAATGTGACCTTTTAAAACAGTTTATAAGATCATAGCCTTCTGAAGTCTGGCAGTGACCTATGCGTGACTGTGCACTGTAAAAGTGTTTTGTAGTTTTTGTCCATATAGAGTAACCCATTAGAATAAGTTTACAATGAATATATGTATATTTGCTGTTTAAACTCATGGTTGGCTAGCCATTTCTTTATAAGCTCATGGTTGGCTAGCCATTTCTTTATAAGCTCATGGTTGGCTAGCCATTTCTATTTATAAGCTCATGGTTGGCTAGCCATTTCTTTATAAGCTCATGGTTGGCTAGCCATTTCTTTATAAGCTCATGGTTGGCTAGCCATTTCTTTATTAGCTCATGGTTGGCTAGCCATTTCTTTATAAGCTCATGGTTGGCTAGCCATTTCTTTATAAGCTCATGGTTGGCTAGCCATTTATTTATAAGCTCATGGTTGGCTAGCCATTTCTTAATAAACTCATGGTTGGCTAGCCATTTCTTTATAAACTCATGGTTGGCTAGCCATTTCTTTATAAGCTCATGGTTGGCTAGCCATTTCTTAATAAGCTCATGGTTGGCTAGCCATTTCTTTATAAACTCATGGTTGGCTAGCCATTTCTTTATAAGCTCATGGTTGGCTAGCCATTTCTTTATAAGCTCATGGTTGGCTAGCCATTTCTTTATAAGCTCATGGTTGGCTTTATAAGCCATTTAGCCATTTTTATAAGCTCATGGTTGGCTAGCCATTTCTTTAATAAGCTCATGGTTGGCTAGCCATTTCTTTATAAGCTCATGGTTGGCTAGCCATTTCTTTATAAGCTTTAGCCATTTCTTTATAAGCTCATGGTTGGCTAGCCATTTCTTTATAAGCTCATGGTTGGCTAGCCATTTCTTTATAAGCTCATGGTTGGCTAGCCATTTCTTTATTTCATGGTTGGCTAGCCATTTATTTATAAGCTCATGGTTGGCTAGCCATTTATTTATTAGCTCATGGTTGGCTAGCCATTTCTTTATAAGCTCATGGTTGGCTAGCCATTTCTTAATAAGCTCATGGTTGGCTAGCCATTTCTTAATAAGCTCATGGTTGGCTAGCCATTTCTTTATAAGCTCATGGTTGGCTAGCCATTTCTAGCATGGTTGGCTAGCCATTTCTTTATTAGCTCATGGTTGGCTAGCCATTTCTTTATAACTCATGGTTGGCTAGCTCATGGTTGGCTAGCCATTTCTTTATTATGGTTGGCTAGCCATTTCTTTATAAACTCATGGTTGGCTAGCCTAGCCATTTCTTATTTTTTAAGCTCATGGTTGGCTAGCCATTTATTTAAGCTCATGGTTGGCTAGCCATTTCTTTATAAACTCATGGTTGGCTAGCCATTTCTTTATAAGCTCATGGTTGGCTAGCCATTTCTTAATAAGCTCATGGTTGGCTAGCCATTTCTTTATAAGCTCATGGTTGGCTAGCCATTTATTTATAAGCTCATGGTTGGCTAGCCATTTCTTTATAAGCTCATGGTTGGCTAGCCATTTCTTAATAAGCTCATGGTTGGCTAGCCATTTCTTTATAAGCTCATGGTTGGCTAGCCATTTCTTTATTATGGTTGGCTAGCCATTTCTTTATAAACTCATGGTTGGCTAGCCATTTCTTTATAAGCTCATGGTTGGCTAGCCATTTCTTTTCATGGTTTAGCCATTTCTTTATAAGCTCATGGTTGGCTAGCCATTTCATGGTTGGCTAGCCATTTCTTTTATGGTTTAGCCATTTCTTTATAGCTCATGGTTGGCTAGCCATTTCTTAATAAGCTCATGGTTGGCTAGCCATTTCTTAATAAGCTCATGGTTGGCTAGCCATTTCTTAATTTGGTTTAGCCATTTCTTTATAAGCTCATGGTTGGCTAGCCCTTTATGCCCTAGATATATCTTATCTCAAGATACTGTTTAACCCATGCATCGATAACAATGGGTGATTGTTATCGCCATTTCTTAATAAGTTCATGGTTGGCTAGCCATTTCTTTATTAGCTCATGTTTGGCTAGCCATTTGTTTGAATCGACCTATGCCCTAGATATATCTTATCTCCGTTAACCAATGGGTGATTGTTATCTGTCCCACAGGGTACCTGGGAGATGGATGGAGATGTGTTGAAGGGTAAATTCACCAGGAAAGACAACAGTAAGGTGCTGACCACCACTCGGGCCGTGGTGGGAGGAGAGCTAGTACAGGTTAGTGTGAGAAAATCCCACATCATGTATCTTTTCAAATGATCTTTATAATGTTGTACCACTTTATACCAGAATAACTAGAAGTGATATGTTTTTAATAACCAAATGTGAGTTTTTAAACTTTAATTTAGATTTTTTTTCGGACTTTTTACATTTAATGTAGTATATTTTTCCTCATAACTGTTACCTTCTGCATAATCCAGTCGTGTTGACTGCGAGCATGAATCAAATCAAATCAAATAAGACATTATAAATCATTTGAACTTTTAAATTTTAAAAGGTTATAAATGCTAATGCTGAAAAATGTACATAAATGCAGATAAATGTTTATAACATGTATATTTCCCACCTACACAGTATATTAATGCTTATGAATTAACATTTGTCCTACTGAAACATTACCAATATTATTGTCATAACTGCATAAGCATTGTAATCAGAGATTCATATTGTAGTCTCTAGTGTACTCACTGTGCTGGTACGTCTATTTCAATGAAAATGGCAACCTTATTACATTGTTTAAGGACTCTCTTCTCCGACAGAGCTATAACTACGATGGGGTGGATGCCAAGAGGATTTTCAAGAAGGCTTAAAGGGATTCATGACAAATTTCTATCTCACATATCATTATGTTTTTTCTAACCTTAAGAATATGTGGCAAGACTTTAGCTCAGGTGCCAAATTTAAAGTATAAGTCCAAATTTGCAGTGCCTTCCCCTCATTCTCTAAACCCCATGTACCCCCAAGAATAGCTTCAATAGTTCACTATTGGATGAAGGCCATATCACCCTCTGAAGAACCCTTAACTGAAGGTGTGGACCATAGAATGAAGAATTAGAACACCGGAATGGTCATGAACATTCTGATGACGGTGTAAAGGTTAGCTATTCTGGTCAGGAAGTTGGTCAACCGCGGTTTGCCAGTGCTGTGGTAAGATATTGTGTAAAATAATGCATTTTATGAACGTATCTGCATTGGTATGTTTGTTAGCTATCTAGCTAGCTAATTTTCGAGGAATGAGTCCATCCATTTCTCAAATGAACTGCCAATATTCCATTGAACCAATGCAATCAATCCACAGTGATACAGTGGTTGAAATCAGTTGATGATAGGACTTAGTTGTAAATGAAGAAGTACTGATATTGTGTCATATAAAAGCACTCACAGCTTTCCAAGAAAATAAACATTTAGACATTTATGGTCTGTTTATATATATTTTAGAAGCTATTTATACAGAACATTTGCATAAAACAAGTATAAACTGTATTTATAATTATATGATCATATTTTAGTTTGACAATAATTATATTACACAATTTCTGATATATCACATGCCTTACTTTTATTTTCCTGCATGAAACAAATCTGGATTATGCCTCTACTGCCATTCACTCCAATTAGACTGGTTTCGGATTTCTACCTGACCAATATGGCTGCCATTTTCATCCCATTCTGGAACCTTGAGGGTTTATGACATTGCCCTTCTAGTTAATGAATAGCATTTCCACAGTGTGACCTGCTAAAACCTTCCAAACATTCATAAAGCAAGGAACATTAAGTTGGCTGATATACTTCCAGAGTGACTACAACCTTTGAACAATCAAGATTAAACTCTCCATTGAATCCAGAAAGGGAACTGTCATCTTTGGTGTACATTTAATTAACAGGTGTCCTTTTCTACTCAACAATTTTTTATAATTGGTCTTGCACAATAAAAATACATTAACGTTCCAGTGAATTGTATATGCCTGCATGATTTTTTGAAAATGTCACTGTGAGATTTGTTATCATACTTTACTTGAAGCCTCCAACATTAGCCAATGTAAAACTGTCATGAATACGCCATAGCACGATACAAGCTGTTATTCAGCTCAGGAGTCAATTGTCCTGAGCTGACATAATCTGTCATGGCAATTTCTATCATCGTCTCCGCCATTATTATAATAGCACTATGTAGACCTTCACGTGAAGAGTTTTGACAAATCATGAGGAGATTTTTGGTAACACTGACACAAAATAACAGACGGATTCCTCAAAACAGCCCTGAAAAGACAATCCAAGACAGTGAGAAGGTTGAAAAGACGTCGGCTTCTCCAGAATATTCATGTTTCTTCAAAAGGGGCAATCTGCGGTTGTTACATCCGTTTTTATTTAAACGTATTAATGGTATATACCCATTGATTCTTCAAGAATATAACTTCTAAATGCCTCATGAGCTTCGTTCAACTGTCTAGCCCCATCACTTTATAAACATTGCTCTGTCTATGAATTTCAGAGTGGATAAACTACTCCAGGCCCATCCCTCAGCTTTTTTTTTTTTACCAAAACAGAGGTGGGGTGCTCATTTTCAATTGGAGATTGCCCCTTTAAAATCTACACATTTAATAGTCTTTAACATTCTAACAGTCTATTGTGTTGCTAGATACATCAATAAGCTCTGTTGCCTACATAGTTATCTACAATGGCTTCAGAAAGTAATCACACCCCTTGACTTTTTGTTGTTGTGTTACAGCCTTTATTTAAAATGGATTAAATTGAGATAAGCCTAAACACAATACCCCATAATGTCAAAGTGGAATGATGTTTACATTTTTTAAATCAAATTCAATGTCTTGAGTTATTAAGTATTCAACCCCTTTGTTATGGCAAGCCTAAATAGTACAAATCTGCATAACAAGTCACATGATAAGTTGCATGGACTCACTCTGTGTGCAAAAATAGGGGTTAACATGATTTTTGAATGATTATATCTCTGTACCTCACACAATTATCTGTAAGGTCCCTCAGTCGAGCAGTGAATTTTGAACACAGATTCAACCACAAAGACCAGGGATGTTTTCGAAAACTTCGCAAAGAAGGGCACAAATAGGTAGATTGGTAAAGATTTTTTTTTAAAGCTGACATTGAACATCCCTTTGAGAATGGTGTTAGGAATTACATTTTGGATGATGTATCAATACACCCAGTCACTACAAAGATACAGGCGTCCTTCTTAACTCAGCTGCCGGAGAGGAAGGAAACAGCTCAGGGATTTCAACATGAGGCCAATGGTGACTTTAAAACAGTTACAGAGTTTCATGGCTGTGATAGGAGACAACTGAGGATGGATCAACAACATTGTAGTTACACTACAATACTAACCTAAATGACAGAGTGAAAAGAAGGAATCCTGTACATAATAAAAATATTCCAAAACATGCATCCTGTTTGCAACAAAGCACTAAAGTAATACTGCAAAAAAATGTGGCAAAGAAATGAACTTCATGTCCTGAATACAAAATCAAATCAAATTGTTTTTGTCACATGCGCAGAATACAACAGGTACAGAATACAACCTTACCATGAAATGCTTACTTACCAACAATGCAATTTTAAGAAAATAGAGTTAAGAAAATATTTACTAAATCAACTAAAGTTGAAAGAAAAAGACAAAATAAAAATAAAAAGGAACACAATAAAATAACAATAATGAGGCTATATACAGTCGATGTTTGGGACAAATCCAACACAACACATCACTGAGTACCACTCTTCATATTTTCAAGCATGGTGGTGACTGCATCATGTTATGGGTATGCTTGTCATCGGCAAGGACTAGGTTTTTCTATGATAAAAAGATACGTAATAGAGCAATGCACAGGCAAAATCCTAGAGGAAAACCTGGTTCAGTCTGATGATAATGATTGACATATTATTTTTATGAATTTATTCACACTATTTCATCCTTCGACAAGGTATAGTCCCGACACAAGTCTAGGGTCATATCCAACCTGGCCGGTTGTTCGTTCTATCGGCTCCATTGCCAGGGATGTGTCCCAGACGTTAAGTCTTTTTGTTCTGTATCTATGCAAATGTTCTATTGCCATACTGGCTGGCAACTTTCAAATCGTTTGCTTGCTAGCTATCCAACTACAGCTAATTTACAGCCAAGTCGAACAGGGCAGCCAGAATAACAACAAAGTAGATGCATTTGCATTTGTTTAAGCTGTTTTCTAGTGACATTTATTTGGATACATCCATAACAATGAGCAAATGACGCTCAATCCCACCTGGCATAGAACATGTGCTCTCTCGTCAGGACTCTGTTGTTCAGAGGAACTAGCCAACAACACAGCTAACACAATTACTTCAAACTGAAGTTGGAAAGACTGCAAACTAGCTGAACTTCGATTCATTTGACCTGTTTTCTATTGATATTTATTTTTATATCTCCATAAAAATAATGCTGATTTATGATTTCGACTGGGTGAGAAAAGCTGCCTGCCGGTCTGTCTCATCCCGACTCCCAACACGTTCATTACTATGCAAAAACTGGAGATCGAATTTAAATATTGAATCAATGTTGCAGATGTCGGAGAGACAGACAGCAAGGTTTATACAAATCACCTCTGTTGAAAACTAAATGTCAGAGAGACAGACAGCAGGTTTATACAAATCACCTCTGTTGAAAACTAAATGTCAGAGAGACAGACAGCAGGTTTATACAAATCACCTCTGTTGAAAACTAAATGTCAGAGAGACAGACAGCAGGTTTATACAAATCACCTCTGTTGAAAACTAAATGTCAGAGAGACAGACAGCAGGTTTATACAAATCACCTCTGTTGAAAACTAAATGTCAGAGAGACAGACAGCAAGGTTTATACAAATCACCTCTGTTGAAAACTAAATGTCAGAGAGACAGACAGCAGATTTATACAAATCACCTCTGTTGAAAACTAAATGTTAGAGAGACAGACAGCAGGTTTATACAAATCACCTCTGTTGAAAACTAAATGTCAGAGAGACAGACAGCAGGTTTATACAAATCACCTCTGTTGAAAATTAAATGTCAGAGAGACAGACAGCAAGGTTTATACAAATCACCTCTGTTGAAAACTAAATGTCAGAGAGACAGACAGCAGGTTTATACAAATCACCTCTGTTGAAAACTAAATGTCAGAGAGACAGACAGCAGGTTTATACAAATCACCTCTGTTGAAAACTAAATGTTAGAGAGACAGACAGCAAGGTTTATACAAATCACCTCTGTTGAAAACTAAATGTTAGAGAGACAGACAGCAGGTTTATACAAATCACCTCTGTTGAAAACTAAATGTCAGAGAGACAGACAGCAGGTTTATACAAATCACCTCTGTTGAAAACTAAATGTTAGAGAGACAGACAGCAGGTTTATACAAATCACCTCTGTTGAAAACTAAATGTCAGAGAGACAGACAGCAGGTTTATACAAATCACCTCTGTTGAAAACTAAATGTCTAAAAGAAATGTGAGATAATGTCTAGATGCTTTTTATAGTGGAGATCCAGTTTATAAATTGCCTGGCTGGGCTGATGAGACAGTGAATTGCTCAGTCAGATGGAACAGAATAAATAGGCATTTTAACATCATAGATTTATCTGGTGGTAATTTGTGGAATAGACACCGGCTGGAATGCAGTTTTAACCAATCAGCATTCAGGATTGGACCCACCCGTTGTAGAACGTATTGACTAAGGGGTTGAATATATATTTTTTATTTTAATTTTATTTTTTACAAATGATTGAATTTTTCTTCCACTTTGACATTACGGAGTATTTTGTGTAGATAACTGACAAAAGAAATGACAGTTATATCCATTTTAATACCACTTTGAAATACCATACTTTCTGAAGGCTTTGTTCAAATGTTACTGCCTACTTTTTTAGCAATTTGAATCAGTGGACTTTGAAATCAAAGCTGGACAATAACAACCTGTTATCAAGATGTCGTAATAAAGATTTGATCATGTAGATTTGATGAAGATGACATTTTATAGGTATCATATTGTCACAACAGTTTAGTGGTGGTGAGGGAGGAGTTAAACATTGCTTTTACTTCCAACCACATGATGACCATGACTTGCAGTCATGTGCTGGGAAAGTTCAATGAACTCTGCCGTAGGCTACATTTAGACATTTTGAATGGCATGCAAGTCATATGGTATCTGCGCTGTGATTATTGACAATGTATCATTCATTTGCAGATGCTTCAGTGTATTTTATAAACTTGAAAATGAGTCCATGGTTTGAAAAATGGCACATTATCTACTTAAATAATGAACACAGGAACAACGAGCCAACTTCATGTGCCAGCCCTCTATGTCCACAAGATGGCGACATAAGCCCTTAGGTTTGAGTAGCCGTGCTTGTTGTATCCCTCCTCAAATGTGACAATGCCCTCACAACCACCTGATCTTGACTGCATATCAGGGTGGTGGTCAATTCAGTCAATACAGGAAGTCAACTGAAATCCAGTTAATTGTCAATCGTTTTCTATGAGGATTTACATGTCAAATTACTTTCTTGAATGAAAGGGAATTGATAACAATGGACCACAACCCTGTTGTATACATGTGATGTCCTTTCATGTGTTATCTCTGCGATGTTCTTCATGTGCTATCGCTGTGATGTTCGTCATGTGTTATCTCTGGGATGTTCGTCATGTGTTATCTCTGCGATGTCCTTTCATGTGTTATCTCTGTTATGTTCGTCATGTGTTATCTCTGCGATGTTCATCATGTGTTATCTCTGGGATGTTCGTCATGTGTTATCTCTGCGATGTCCTTTCATGTGTTATCTCTGTGATGTCCTTTCATGTGTTATCTCTGTGATGTCATTTCATTTGTTATCTCTGTTATGTTCGTCATGTGTTATCTCTGCAATGTTCATCATGTGTTATCTCTGGGATGTTCGTCATGTGTTATCTCTGTGATGTTCATCATGTGCTATCTCTGGGATGTTCGTCATGTGTTATCTCTGCGATGTCCTTTCATGTGTTATCTCTGTGATGTCCTTTCATGTGTTATCTCTGTGATGTCATTTCATGTGTTATCTATGTTATGTTCATCATGTGTTATTTCTGGGATGTTCGTCATGTGTTATCTCTGTGATGTTCATCATGTGTTATCTCTGGGATGTTCGTCATGTGTTATCTCTGTGATGTTCATCATGTGTTATCTCTGTGATGTTCGCCCTGTGTTATCTCTGTGATGTTCATCATGTGTTATCTCTGTGATGTCCTTTTATGTGCTATCTCTGTGATGTTCATCATGTGTTATCTCTGTGATGTCCTTTCATGTGTTATCTCTGTGATGTTCGTCATGTGTTATCTCTGTTATGTTCGTCATGTGTTATCTCTGCGATGTTCTTCATGTGTTATCTCTGTGATGTTCGCCCTGTGTTATCTCTGTGATGTTCGTCATGTGTTATCTCTGTTATGTTCGTCATGTGTTATCTCTGCGATGTTCTTCATGTGCTATCTCTGCGATGTTCTTCATGTGTTATCTCTGTGATGTCCTTTCATTTGTTATCTCTGTGATGTTCGCCCTGTGTTATCTCTGTGATGTCCTTTCATGTGTTATCTCTGTGATGTTCGCCCTGTGTTATCTCTGTGATGTTCGTCATGTGTTATCTCTGTGATGCTCTTCATGTGTTATCTCTGTGATGTTCATCATGTGCTATCTCTGTGATGCTCGTCATGTGTTATCTCTGTGATACCCTAGGGGTGGGTGGGAGTTGGGACCCACCTATGGCTCATGGTAGAACGTGGGTGATAAGTTCAATACCAGAAAGGCACAGTTTACCCCCGGATTCCTTGGTTGTACTCCTGCACAAGCTTAACACCTTCTTCGTCCGTTTTGAGGATAACACAGCGGCACCGACGTGGGCCGCTCCCGAGGACTGTGGGCTCTCATTCTCCGTGGCCGACGTGGGCTGCTCCCGAGGACTGTGGGCTCTCATTCTCCGTGGCTGACGTAAGTGTCAAATGTAAGCGTGATTAGCCCTTGCAAGGCTGCTGGCCCAGAAGGCATCCCTCGCCGCATCCTCAGAGCACGGTACGGCAACGGCACTGCCCGCAACCGCAGGGGCTTTCCAGAGAGGGGTACGGTCTTCCCAACACATCACTGCCTGCCCTCCAGGACACCTACAGCATCCGATGTCACAGGAAAGCCAAGAAGATCATCAAGGACCACAGCCACCCGAACCATGGCCTGTTCACCCCACTATCATCCAGAAGGCGAGGCCAGTACAGGTGCATCAAAGCTGGGACCAAGAGACTGAAAAACAGCTTCTATCTCAAGACCATCAGACTGGTAAATAGCCATCTACCACTAGTCGGCTACCGCCTGATTACTGGACCCTGCACCTTAGAGGCTGATGCCCTGTGTACTGTACATAGACATCGAATCACTGGTCACTTTAATAATGGAACGCTGGTGACTTCAATAATGTTTACATACTGTATTCTAGTCAAGTCCATCCTATTCAACTATTGGTGTATATACACTATTCTATCCTACGTGTTCTATAGATATACTTTATTTTTTCCACATACTGTCCATAATATTTTTACATCCCATCACATACACATATATATATGTGACATTGCTCGTCCAAATTTAAAAAAAAAATAATTCTTAATTCCATTCTTTTACTTTTAGATTTGTGTGTATTGTTGTGAATTGTTAGATATTATCGCACTGTTGGAGCTAGGAACACAATCATTTTGATACACTTTCAATAGCATCTGCTAAATATGTGTATGCCACCAATAAAATTGTAATTGATTTGAAATAGTGTACACTTCAATCCAAAGCTTTTGTGGGGAGTAGTAAACGAGTACACGCTTCAGGGGGAAGGAGAGATTTGGGACGTAACCCCTGCATTGAAACATTAGTCGCAGACTGCTAACATTATCACAATAGCATGTTAGTGTCTAGGCACATTAGCAAGAGCATTATCCCCCCCCCGCCCAAAACCCCCCAACTCCAGGGACGGTTAGCATCTCCATTGATTAACAGCCCATTGAAGCCCCCTGCCTAGACCCCCAGCAGCCTCCCCGATATCATCCAACTCTAACCTACTGCAGGCTGGGGCGGCTTTGAAAGCAGGCGCTGCACTAAATCCACTCTAGAGAGTACGGCCCGCTGGGGCTAAGCCTCTGGGGAGGCTGGGTTAGTTTGACAGTCTGTTCTGAAGCTTAGAGAAGGGGAGAACAGGGTTCTGTTCAGCTGTTCTGGAGGTTGTTTTGTTTAGATTGTCGCCTATCTCTGGTGGGTTTTCAATCTACTGTACACCCCCCCGCAAAAAAACAAACATGTTTCAGAATGATGTCTGTGATTTCTGTGGTAGATTTCCTCGATTTCTGACTTTAAAATAAAATACATGGACACACCTTCTGACTCACACCACCACTCCTTGAGGATTGGATCCCTGTAGCATGTAATGGAAGGCCTGTTGTAGACACTATACATGGATAGTTCATCTGTAGACACTCTACTATCAACAAACTGTTGGTTAGGTTTAGGGTAAGGGTTAAGTTTAGAGTAAGGATAAGGGTTAAGTTCAGGATTAGGTTTAGAATAAGAGTCAGGTTTAAGTTTAGGGTTAGGATAAGGGTTAAGTTCAGGATTAGGTTTAGAATCAGAGTAAGGGTTAAGTTTAGGGTTAGGATAAGGGTTAAGTTCAGGATTAGGTTTAGAATAAGAGTAAGGTATAAGTTTAGGGTTAGGATAAGGGTTAAGGTCAGGGTTAGAGCTAGGGTTAGGGTTAGTAGATAAATAGTTGAAATCTTTGTCTGTAGATAGTCTATAGAGCAGATGGAGTATCCAAATAAAGTGTTACCGGCCAGTGCACCAGTCCTCGAGGGTCAGGTCACTGTAGAATTTAATGGAAGGCCAGTGCACCAGTCCTCGAGGGTCAGGTCACTGTAGAATTTAATGGAAGGCCAGTGCACCAGTCCTCGAGGGTCAGGTCACTGTAGAATTTAATGGAAGGCCAGTGCACCAGTCCTCGAGGGTCAGGTCACTGTAGAATTTAATGGAAGGCCAGTGCACCAGTCCTCGAGGGTTGGGGTTAGGGTTAGGGTCCTCGAGGGTCAGGTCACTGTAGAATTTAATGGAAGGCCAGTGCACCAGTCCTCGAGGGTTAGGGTTAGGGTTAGGGTCCTCGAGGGTCAGGTCACTGTAGAATTTAATGGAAGGCCAGCGTTGCACAACACATTCATAAATGGCAAAAAATACGGTCAAAAATTGTATCATAAGGAATTAAGGTGTTGAAGTGTCTGTCCTATATAGGAGATATAACAAAGCTCAGGAAACATATATACAGTATTTTTTTGGTGCAGGCACTAAGCTACCTCCATACTTCCATAAATGTTTTTAACAAAGCTCAGGAAACATATATACAGTATATTTTGGGTATAGGCACAAAGCTACCTCCATACTTCCATAAATGTTTTTAACAAAGCTCAGGAAACATATATATAGAATTTTTTGGGGTGTAGGCACAAAGCTACCTCCATACTTCCATAAATGTTTTTAACAAAGCTCAGGAAACATATATATATTATTTTTTGGGGTGTAGGCACAAAGCTACCTCCATACTTCCATAAATGTTTTTAACAAAGCTCAGGAAACATATATACAGTATTTTTTTGGTGTAGGCACTAAGCTACCTCCATACTTCCATAAATGTTTTTAACAAAGCTCAGGAAACATATAATATACAGTATTTTTTTGGTGTATGTCACATTCTGACCTTTATTTCCTTTGTTTTGTCATTATTTAGTATGGTCAGGGTGTGAGTTGGGGTGGGTAGTCTATGTTTGTTTTTCTATGTTTTGGGGTATTTCTATGTTTCGGCCTAGTATGGTTCTCAATCAGAGGCAGGTGTCATTAGTTGTCTCTGATTGAGAATCATACTTAGGTAGCCTGGGTTTCACTGTGTGTTTGTGGGTGATTGTTCCTGTCTCTGTGTTTTGCACCAGATAGGGCTGTTTTTGGTTTTCCACGTTTATTGTTTTTGTTAGTTTATTCATGTCTAGTGTCTTTATTAAAAACATGAATAACCACCACGCTGCGTTTTGGTCCGCCTCTTCTTCACCTAAGGAAAACCGTTACACTTACCATAAGCCACCTCCAATGTCGTTTTAGAGAATTTTGGCAGTACGCCTCATAACAGAAGACCACATGTAAAAACACCAGCTCAGGACCTCCACATCCGGCTTCTTCACCTGCGGGATCATCAGAGACCAGCCACCTGGACAGCTGATGAAACTGTGGTTTTGCACAACCAAAGAATTTCTGCACAAACTGTCAGAAAACGTCCCAGGGAAGCTCCTCTGTGTGCTTGTCGTCCTCACCAGGGTCTGGACCTGACTGCAGTTCAGCGTCGTAACCGACTTCAGTGGGGAAATGCTCACCTTCGATGTCCACTGGCACGCTGAAGAAGTGTGCTCTGCACGGATGTATCCCGGTTTCAACTATACCAAGCAGATGGCAGACAGCGTGTATGGCATTGTGTGGGTGAGCGGTTTGTTGATGTCAACGTTGTGAACAGAGTGCCCGCATGGTGGCAGTGGGGTTATGGTATGGGCAGGCATAAGATACGATCAATGAACACAATTGCATTTTATCGATGGCAATTTGAATGTACCATGACGAGATCCTGAGGCCCATTGTCGAAACCACGCCATCATGTTTCAGCATGATAATGCACGGCCCCATGTCACAAGGATCTGTACACAATTCCTGGAGGCAGAAAATGTCCCAGTTCTTCCAATATCCAGCAACTTCGCCAACGTTCCACAGGCCGCAATCAACAGCCTGATTAATGTGTCGCGTGAGTCGCGCTGCATGAGGCAAATGGTGGTCACAGCAGATACTGACTGCTTTTCTGATCCAAGCCCCTACCTTTTTGTTTAAGGCATCTCTGACCAACAGATGCATATCTGTATTCCTAGTCATCTGAAACGCATAGATTAGGGCCTAATGAATTTATTTTGATTGACTGGTTCACTTATATGAACTGTAACTCAGTAAAATCTTGGAAATTGGAGGATGTCCCCTGTTTTGAAAACTCAGACCCAAACTTTGTTATTTTGTGATTCTTTTGGCGTTTATCTATTTTCATGAAATGTGTTCTTACAACCGACAAGAACTTTCGTACATCAGATCGGCAGACCCCTATTCCGCATTCAACTTCGAATCGTCTGCCCAGGGCTCTTTCTGTAATTCAGACCCAAATTTTCGGGGGGATGCAAGAGGAATCGCTGGTGTTACAGAAGCAGTAGAAGGGGAACTGAGCTGATGAGCTGGTGAGATTATTAAGGCAAAGGGAAACCGGGCCAACTCTTCCCTCCATTCTATTGGCCAATGTAATATAACAAGATGGATGACCGCCGATCGCTGATTTGCTAGCAACAAGACTCTTGTAATTGCAATATTCTCTGCTTTTCTGAAATATGTATTTCGATCAAGATACCCCCCTGGCTATCCAACTCAATGGATTCTCCATTCCCCGAGCAGACAGGACAGTAGAGTCAAGGAAATCGACTCTACTTTTCCTTTTAGTCTACTGTCCTGTCTGCTTGTCCATTTAATGGTGTGCTGACTTCAGGCCCGACCCATTATTCACCCATGTTCGTCTACCTGATGGTCAAATGCTGACCCTTCAGCTGTTATGGTGACTGTTGTATATATTCCACCTCAGGATAAGAAATATAACAAGATGGCACTTAACAAACTCTGATTGGGAGTCCTGTAGTGCGACGCACAATAGGCCAAGCGTTGTCCGGGTTTGGCCGGGGTAGGCCGTAATTGTAAATAATAATGTGTTCTTAACTGACTTGCCTAGCTAAATAAAGGATAAATATATATATTTTTAAAATTTTAACTCTACGAGGTTATAACCAAGCAGGAAAACGTAGATCTATCTGGAGGCTGCCTTTCTTGTCGCCGGCTATTTTAATTTTGCGTCACTACGACACGTGATGCTCAACTTCCATCAACACGTTTCCTTCGCCACTAGTGGTGATAAAGTCCTAGACCACTGTTACTCTACCCACAAGCAAGCATACAAACACGCCCCCATCCACATCAACGGGGCTGCAGTGGAGCAGCATCCAGGACCTCTATATCAGGAAGGAAGGCCCTGAAAACTGTTAAAGACTCGAGCCACCCAAGCCATAGACTGTTCTTTCTGCTTCCACGTAGGCTCCTGAGAAGCTTCTATCCCCAAGCCATAAGACTGCTAAATAGCTAACAGAATGGCTCCACAGACTTTCTGAGTTGACCCTTGTATTTTATTTACATTTTTTAACTCTATGTCTCTATGCATACTCACAGGACTCTACACACTCAGAGGACTCTACCCACTCACAGGACTCTACACACTCACAGGACTCTACATACTCACAGGACTCTACCCACTCACAGGATTCTACCCACTGACATGACTCTACCCACTGACAGGACTATCCACACTCAGAGGACTCTACACACTCACAGGACTCTACCCACTCACAGGACTCTACACACTCACAGGACTCTACATACTCACAGGACTCTACCCACTCACAGGATTCTACCCACTGACATGACTCTACCCACTGACAGGACTATCCACACTCAGAGGACTCTACACACTCACAGGACTCTACATACTCACAAGACTCTACCCACTGACAGGACTCTCCACACTCAGAGGACTCTACACACTCACAGGACTCTACCCACTCACAGGACTCTCCACACTCAGAGGACTCTACACACTCACAGGACTCTACACACTCACAGGACTCTACCCACTCACAGGACTCCACACACTCACAGGACTCTACATACTCACAGGACTCTACACACTCACAGGACTCTACCCACTCACAGGACTCTACCCACTCACAGGACTCTACCCACTCACAGGACTCTACACACTCACAGGACTCTACCCACTCACAGGACTCTCCATACTCACAGGACTCTACACACTCACAGGACTCTACACACTCACAGGACTCTACACACTCACAGGACTCTACCCACTCACAGGACTCTACACACTCACAGGACTCTACATACTCAGAGGACTCTACACACTCACAGGACTCTACATACTCACAGGACTCTACACACTCACAGGACTCTACCCACTCACAAGACTCTACCCACTGACAGGACTCTACACACTCACAGGACTCTACACACTCAGAGGACTCTACACACTCACAGGACTCTACATACTCACAGGACTCTACACACTCACACACGCTGACACTCCAACACACACATAACATGCACACACATTTATACCGACTAACCCTAACCCACACACATTCTTAATGAATATACAATCCTAATTTAAGCCCCTGCTACTCTGTTTATCTCATATCCTGATGACTAGTCACCTTACCCCTATACATATATACCTCTATCACTCCAGTATCCCTGCACATTGTAAATATGGTACTGAAACTAACCCTGTGTATAGCTTCTTACTTTCTCATGTTCTTCTTACTTACTATTTTTATTTATTGTGTGTTTTTGTTCTACATTATGCTATTTTTAAAACTACATTGATATTGATTACTGTACTGTTGGCGTTTGGAGCTGGGAAGAAAGGTATTTCACTGTACTTTACTGCATGGGACATCAATTCATGACACTTCAGAAAGAAGAGAGGAGTGACAAGATTCCTCAGTGTTTTGGTTGCTATGAGACGGAGGGCGTAGGGTTCTCCCCTTGGGAAAAGTGTATCTTGTGGAGAAGAGAAGAGAGGAGAGAGACAGAAGAAAGAATCGGCCCAAATTGACTGAGTCTCTTTCAAATCAGACTCCCCCCCCCTCGTTTGAATTTGGTGTGATCATGATGGACAGTGGACACAGAGACCAATCAGGGAGTGTCGAGCAGGAAATGTGGCCTGACGCATTACTCACGATTTGGTCAGTAACTGGGCTGTACCATGACAGGAAGGGGGTGTACCCAGAGAGATGAGGGAAAAATGAATCCTTCGGGTTGCGTTGCTGTGTTTGTGCTTCGTTCAAAATGGTGAAATGGTCGTCATTTATGTACATTTTCAAGAGCATGTCAGCCCTTATAACGATGACGATGACGATGAGTTAATCAATCATGGTGTTCTGTTGTTTACAGGTTATATTCTGACATCTACTCTCCAGTTCAACAAGCCATAATCACTATAGGCTATGGCGTGTCAGGGCCCAAACTAAGCAACACAACCCACTATAGGCTATAGAGTGTCAGGGCCCAAACTAAGCAACACAACCCACTATAGGCTATGGAGTGTCAGGGCCCAAACTAAGCAACACAACCCACTATAGGCTATGGAGTGTCAGGGCCCAAACAAAGCAACACAACCCACTATAGGTGTTGGAGTGTCAGGGCCCAAACTAAGCAACACAACCCACTATAGGTGTTGGAGGGCCAGTAGGAGGCAGTCTTTCCTCTGGTCTAAAACATTATCCCAATGCCCCAGGGCAGTGATTGGGGACACTGCCCTGTGTAGGGTGCCGTCTTTCGGATGGGACGTTAAAAACGGGTGTCCTGACTCTCTGAGGTCATTAAAGATCCCATGGCACTTATCGTAAGAGTAGGGGTGTCCTGGCTAAATTCCCAATCTGGCCATCAAACCCATCACGGCCACCTAATAATCCCCAGTTTACAATTGGCTCATTCATCCCCTCCTTCCTCTCCCCTGTAACTATTCCCCAGGTCGTTGCTGCAAATGAGAACGTGTTCTCAGTCAACTTACCTGGTAAAATAACAGATAAATAAAATAGGAGTAGTGAAATCAAAGCACCAGTGGTGACGCTGTAATCCACGAGGAGCTGTAAAATTTATAATCCAATTTTAGTTTAGTGAACAAACACTAGAATTCTTCTTGAGTGGCCCCAGTCATATATAGTTAAATCTCAAACAAAGACATGTTATTTAAGACTGGGCTGCAGCTGCAGAGGGCGGAAACCATAGGTATGCGTGAAAAGTGACAGCAACACCTCTTAAATGCACTTGTCAAAAGGATTAACGCCATTACAATGTGACGCCTGCACTGGGCTAGGTGAACTAGGGTACACCTCCCCCCTCCCCATTTTACACCCACCATGTCGCACCCATCCCCCCACGATGCTCTGCAGCAGAAGGCCCTGGAGCATAGACTGTGTGTGTGTGTGTGTGTGTGTGTGTTTTATTTTAACTCTCCTTATGGGTACTAAAAGTCCTCACAAGGACAGTAAAACAAGTGGGGAGGAAATTCAGAAGGAAAATTCAGACAAGTGGGGAGGTTAGGTTTACAATTAGAGTTGGTGTTAGAATTAAGTTTAGGGTTAGGGGTTAAGGTTAGGGGTTAAGGTTAGGGGTTAAGGTTAGGGGTTAAGGTTAGGGGTTAAGGTTAGGGGTTAAGGTCAGGAATAGGGTTGTGGTGAGGTTAAGGTTAGGGTTAGGGTAAGGGTTAGGTTTTGGGTTAGGGGTTAGGGTCAGGGGTTAGGGTTAGGCATAGGGTTGTGGTGAGGTTAGGGTTAGGGTGAGATTTAGAGTTAGGAGTTAAGGTTAGGGGTTAAGGTTAGGAATAGGGTTGTGGTGAGGTTAAGGTTAGGGTTAGGGTAAGGGTTAGGTTTTGGGTTAGGGGTTAGGGTCAGGGGTTAGGGTTAGGCATAGGGTTGTGGTGAGGTTAGGGTTAGGGTTAGGGTAAGGTTTTGGGTTAGGGGTTAGGGTCAGGGGTTAAGGTTAGGCATAGGGTTGTGGTGAGGTTAGGGTTAGGGTGAGATTTAGAGTTAGGGGTTAGGGTCAGGGGTTAAGGTTAGGGTTAGGGTGAGATTTAGAGTTAGGGGTTAGGGTCAGGGGTTAGGGGTTAGGATCAGGGGTTAGGGTTAGGCATAGGGTTGTGGTGAGGTTAAGGTTAGGGTAAGGGTTAGGGGTTAGGTTCAGGGGTTAAGGTTAGGCATAGGGTTGTGGTGAGGTTAAGGTTAGGGTGAGATTTAGAGTTAGGGGTTAGGGTCAGGGGTTAAGGTTAGGAATAGGGTTGTGGTGAGGTTAGGGTTAGGGTGAGATTTAGAGTTAGGGGTTAGGGTCAGGGGTTAAGGTTAGGCATAGGGTTGTGGTGAGGTTAAGGTTAGGGTTAGGGTGAGATTTAGAGTTAGGGGTTTGGGAAAATATGATTCTGGATGGGATTATTATTTGGTCCCCACAAGGATAGCAATACAAAACTGTGTGTCTGCGTGTGTGACACATGATTGCATGATGTACTGTACAGAATGTAAGCCTCTTACAGAATGATGATAGTGACCTGTGAAGAGAGAGTGAAGAAACAAGAGAGAGAAAGAAATACTTAATTGGCTATGCCCCCTCCCCACTCCCTTGACTACCTAACCCTTGGGACAGGGAGGCTATTCTTATAGAGGGCAGAGAGAGGCCTCCATCTGCCTTGGTGTCCCCATGACTATAGACTGCACCGTGCCCTGGAGTATACCTGAAGATATGGGGGAAGTGTCAGGCAAAGTAGTGTGGGAGGAGTAGGGAATTGAGTTTCATCCAATAAGACTAGCACCTTTTTTTTTTACAGGGTGTCTGGATATCTCATAAATTTAGTTTTTTTTAAAGGAGAAACCACTGGGTTATCTAATATAAACCTGGTTAGTTCTGCCAAGAAAAACAATCAACTGGGGGAAACTTTAAGAAACGATTCCTTAACTTCTCTTGTCATTACTCATAGGTGAAATTGAAAATGTGACCATAGTTATGTTGGGAAGTGCTTTTACATTTGTGATAATGAGGAGGGTGAGGGGTTGAGGAAATGCACTGCATCAAATGCTCCTAGTTATTCTGACACCTCATTCTGGGAGGATTGAGACATAGTCTTCAGGAGCTGGAGTGTATTTTATTAACCTTTATTTAACAAGGCGAGTCAGTTAAGAACAAATTCTTATTTACAATGACGGCTTAGGAACGGTGGGTTAACTGCCTTGTTCAGGGGCAGAATGACAGATTTTTACCTTGTCAGCTCGGGGATTCCATTCACCAACCTTTTGGTTGCTGGCCCAACGCTCTAACCACTAGGCTACCTGCCGCCCCTACACTCTAACCAGTAGGCTACCTGCCGCCCCTCCACTCTAACCACTAGGCTACCTGCCGCCCCTACGCTCTAACCATTAGGCTACCTGCCGCCCCTACACTCTAACCACTAGGCTACCTGCCGCCCCTCCGCTCTAACCACTAGGCTACCTGCCGCCCCTACGCTCTAACCACTAGGCTACCTGCCGCCCCTACAATCTAACCACTAGGCTACCTGCCGCCCCTACACTCTAACCACTAGGCTACCTGCCGCCCCTACACTCTAACCACTAGGCTACCTGCCGCCCCTAGACTCTAACCACTAGGCTACCTGCCGCCCCTACACTCTAACCACTAGGCTACCTGCCGCCCCTACACTCTAACCACTAGGCTACCTGCCGCCCCTACACTCTAACCACTAGGCTACCTGCTGCCCCTACACTCTAACCACTAGGCTACCTGCTGCCCTCTACACTCTAACCACTAGGCTACCTGCTGCCCCTACACTCTAACCACAGGCTACCTGCTGCCCCTACACTCTAACCACTAGGCTACCTGCTGCCCCTACACTCTAACCACTAGGCTACCTGCCGCCCCTACACTCTAACCACTAGGCTACCTGCCGCCCCTACACTCTAACCACTAGGCTACCTGCTGCCCCTACACTCTAACCACTAGGCTACCTGCTGCCCCTACACTCTAACCACTAGGCTACCTGCCCCCTCTACACTCTAACCACTAGGCTACCTGCCGCCTCTACACTCTAACCACTAGGCTACCTGCCGCCCCTACACTCTAACCACTAGGCTACCTGCTGCCCCTACACTCTAACCACTAGGCTACCTACCGCCTCTACACTCTAACCACTAGGCTACCTGCTGCCCCTACACTCTAACCACTAGGCTACCTACCGCCTCTACACTCTAACCACTAGGCTACCTGCTGCCCCTACACTCTAACCACTAGGCTACCTACCGCCTCTACACTCTAACCACTAGGCTACCTGCTGCCCCTACACTCTAACCACTAGGCTACCTACCGCCCCTACACTCTAACCACTAGGCTACCTGCCACCAAGGGGTAAAGGGGAATGACGGTCCCACTTCTCTGAGCTAGGTGTAGAAGTTGCCCCCTAACCATTGCTCCAGGGTCAGATTTGTTTTATTGTCCTAGTGCAGTGGTTCCCAAACGTTTTATAGTCCCGTACCCCTTCAAACATTCAACTTCCAGCTGTGTACCCCCTCTAGTACCAGGGTCAGCGCACTCTCAAATGTATATTTATTAAACATAAGAATGAGTGTGAGTTTTTGTCACAACCCGGCTCGTGGGAAGTGACAAAGACCTCTTATAGGACCAGGGAACAAATAACAATATAATAATAATCATTCTGCTCTTTATTTATCCATCTTACATATAAAACCTTATCTGTTCATCAAAAAGTGTGAATAACTCACCACAGGTTAATGAGAAGGGTGTGGCTGGAAGGATGCACATAACTCTGCAATGTTGGGTTGTATTGGAGAGAGTCTCAGTCTTAAGTCATTTTCCACACACAGTCTGTGCCTGTATTTAGTTTTCATGCTAGTGAGTGCCGGGAATCCACTGTGGTGCAAAGGGCATCAGTGTCTTAACAGCGCGTTTTGCCAAGGCAGGATACTCTGAGCGCAGCCCAATCCAGACATCTGGCAGTGGCTTCTGATTACATTCAATTTTCACAGAACCGTTTGTTGCAATTTCGATGAGGCTCTCTTGTTCAGATATCAGTAAGTGGACTGGAGGCAGGGCATGAAAGTGATAACGAATCCAGCTGTTTGTGTCGTCCGTTTCGGGAAAGTACCTGCGTAATTGCGCACCCAGCTCACTCAGGTGCTTTGTTTCATGTTTGGCATTGTCTGTAAGCGAGTTAATTTGCACACAAAAAAAATCATACAATGATGGAAAGACCTGTGTGTCGTCCTTGTTAATGCAGACAGAGAAGAGCTCCAACTTCTTAATCGTAGCCTCAATTTTGTCCAGCACATTGAATATAGTTGCAGAGAGTCCCTGTAATCTTAGATTCAGATCAATCAGGTGAGAAAAAACATCACTCAGATAGGCCAGTCGTGTGAGAAACTCATCATCATGCCAGCGGTCAGACAAGTGAAAATTATGGTCAGTAAACAAGCTCGTCTCTCAATTTTAAAAAACGTGTCAATACTTTGCCCCTTGATAACCAGCACACTTCTGTATGTTGTAAAAGTGTTACATGGTTGCTGCCCATATCATTGCATAATGCAGAAAACACACGAGAGTTCAGGGGTCTCGCTTTAACAAAGTTAACCATTTTCACTGTATTGTCCACTGTATTGTCCAAAACTTCTTTCAAGCTATCAGGCATTCCTTTGGGAGCAAGAGCCTCTCGGTGGATGCTGCAGTGTTCCCAAGTGGCGTTGGGAGCAACTGCTTGCACACGTTACCACTCCACTATGTCTCCCTGTCATGGCTTTTGCGCCATCAGTACAGATACCAACACATGTTGAGCACCAAAGTCCATTTGATGTCACAAAGCTTTCCAGTACTTTCAAAATATCCTCTCCTGTTGTCCTGGTTTCCAGTGGTTTGCAGAATAGGATGTCTTCCTTAATTGACCCCCCATAAACATAACGGACATATACCAGGAGCTGTGCCAGGCCCACCACATCCGTTGACTCATCCAGCTGTAACGTATATAATTAATTGGCAAGTATGCCAAGCAGTAATTGTTTCAAAACATCTCCTGCCATGTCACTGATGAGTCGTGAAACAGTGTTGTTTGATGAAGTCATTGTCTGTATAGTTTTTGGGCCTTTTCCCCCAGCATTGTCCCAACCATATCCGCAGCAGCAGGGAGAATGAAGTCCTCCACAATAGTATGGGGCTTGTCTGTCCTAGTCACTCGGTAGCTCACCATATAAGACGTTTCTAGCACCTTCTTATTAATGGTACCTGTTGCTTTTGTACATGTCTTACTACTCGAAAGTAATCTTCCTTCTCGCTCAAAAAACTCCTGTGGTTTATTTTTCAAAATGTCCTGTTTTGTTTCTAAATGTCTGAGCAAGAGTGAAGGTTTCCCTAGAGAGAGTAATGCTTAATGTGATTGGATGAGTAACGGTTAATGTGATTGGATGTTAATTATTTGACTAGGCTACTTGTATTTGACATTGTGTTGTTATTTCGCTGAACACTAGATGGTTTCATTTTATGGTAGTGAAACGAGGCTACACAGACGAGAGAAAAAACTCACCAAAATGTATAGCCCTGTGGAAAATATAAATGTACTGTTTGAAAACGTGAATAAAAAAATGCATTTAAAAAAGTGAACAATTTTTGACATTTTTTAAATGTGAATCACATTTTAATTGGTTGTACCCTCGACGGCATTGCACGTACCCCTGGGGTGTGCCCTAATGGTTAGGGTTAGGATTTGGGGGTTGGGGAATCTGATCTGTGGATATGGGCAACTTCTATAGTATCAAGAATGATCATGGAAAAGACTAGAACCATTAACACATTCACAATCAAATCAAATCAAATTGTATTTGTCACATGCACCGAATACAACCTTACAGCTTACTTACAAGCCCTTAGCCAACAATGCAGTTTTAAGAAAAATACCTAATAATTGTTTTAATTTTTAATTTTTTAATTATTAATAAAATGACCATGTATGCATGTCACTCAACAGAAAAAAGCAAGGCAACAACAATGGCAACATCAATCTTTAATGGCTGATGCCCCGAACATCTTCATTTACATCTTCATTTTCATAACTTTTCTTATCTTTTTTTGGTTTTAACAATAAAAATTTCAAACAACCCCTGCAATTCACTGAAATATGTATTCTCCTCACATTGGCAAAACATGAATATCAACAGTATGCATTGAACAACCCCCCCCCCCCCCCAAAAATAATAATAATACACAAACATGCACATAACACCCATTTAGTCCTATAGTAGCTTTAGGACATCAAACAAAGGAATTCCATTCTACTGAATGATTATTTCAACTCACATAACAGCTGCGTCTTGAAAGGTGACATTGGGTGAAAATATGTACTTTCCTTTCATATATTCTCACTCTGATTTACAGTTGATCATCCCAATGGGTAAAATGTGGCACGCAACGTTATAGTGAAGACATTTTCTGCTTTTAAACTGTTTTCCTGGTTGTAGACGTCACATAACCAGATTACAACCAAGTAGAGACACGATATCATCAAGACATGTTCTGGGTTTAAACTGTTTTCCTGGTTGTAGACGTCACATAACCAGATTACAACCAAGTAGAGACACGATATCATCAAGACATCATATTTTGTTGTTGTTATCTGCTCAGATAACCAGAAAACAGCCAGTTTAAGATAGGTCTTTTTTTTTAGGTCACTAACAAAATATTGGTAAAAAAAAAAAATCCTTTTACTCAGTTTACAATGTGAATTGACTTCACAATAACGCTATTACAGCCATTTCCCAGGATCTATCTGGGTATAACGATATGTGTGATAACGTAGTACAATCATTAAATCAAGGAGAAAATATGGTTCTAAAACATTTGCCAGATACATCCTGGCAAACTGGTTCCAAGTAGCGTTATCGTCAATTCACGTTGTAAACTGGTAAAAGGATTTTTTTTTATTTATTTACAATATTTAAAGTGGTGAGAGCGGGATGGGTAATATTTCATTTCAAAAAGGATTTAATATTTTGAGATTAATATTCCATGGGACTGACTATATCACATCACATCCACTAAAACACTTACACACTCATGATTGTAACATGACTAATACAGTTCAATCAATCAGCCAATCCATTTTAGGCACTCACAGTGACTCTTATGAACTGGAAGGTTAATTGGGTCTGTGTTAAATGGGATATTACTTCATGGGATGCATTTACGATGCTCACATCGGCGTTTCATTTGTAAATGCCTTAT
Source organism: Oncorhynchus nerka (assembly GCF_034236695.1). Lineage (NCBI taxonomy): Eukaryota > Metazoa > Chordata > Actinopteri > Salmoniformes > Salmonidae > Oncorhynchus > Oncorhynchus nerka. Next base: position 65,246,672 of record NC_088403.1, read on the forward strand.
AGATTTTCCCGCCAACTTCCATATTAGAAACATTTTTTTTAAAATTATTACACTCTTGGTTCAGTGTGAGATCCTTGACTAATTTATTGGACATAACATGAAAATACAAGACTGCATATTTTTAGTTTTGAGATTACAGTACAAGAACAACCAGAACGAAGGCTTTCACCCCTGAAGCTTCACAGAATGAACAGAGCTTCGTACAGCCAACTACATTGCAGTCTTTAACCAAGAACTCGGCAAACAACGGTGAAACAGGAAACCTTATGTTTTATTCCAATCATCCACCTAGGTCATGGATGGACAACTTTGATAAGGGTGGGGGCCACACCAAAAAATTGCCCCTCATTTTGCCATGGGCCCGAGAGAAAAATTAGCTCACTTCCTGCAATTCTACATATTTTGCAATAGGGTGGAGAGAAATGTTTGCAGTTTCTAACATGATATCTGAGTGAGACTGACTAACAAAAGAAATGCCCCCCCCCCGGCAGTAATTCGATCATGATGACAAGTCTAGAGGGGGGAGGGACGATCCAAGGACCTTCAAAAGGGGGGCCGGCCGCCAGTTGCCCATCCCTGATTTAAGTAAAAAGTACTCAAACTTGACAAAACCAGAGGTTAAATCTTCACTTAATTAGATAAGACACAGAAACATTTGAAAAGCTTTTCCTTTTCAGGATGCTAGGATGCTATTTTGAGTGACAACGAGAGGCATGCAGGAAAAACATTTTTTTTGCACACTTCTTGAAAATAAATCAGAGGATATGAGCATTACATAGCTGTTGAGATGGAATAATTCCACTATCCTAGTTCTCTACGTTACAAAAACACGCCTTTGGTCAGTGTTGTCTGTATTGTCCTGGTTTACGTTTCATTTACGGGAACAATCTTACTACAGGATGAAACCGTTTTTTCAATAGAGAGTCACAATAGAAGCCTATTTTCCATCCAGGAGTAGGTTTAATCTGGACCTGGGAAGTCTCCCATAAAGCCCAAGACATACCCGAGGCAATACAAGAACTACAAATAGCTATGCTAAAATGTTGATCGTAGCTAGTGTTGTCCCGCAATTACAAACGCAACGCAAGTACGCAGGACGGACAATTTCCGTTCCTGCATTGCGTACGTAAGACAAACATTTGTCTTAAGGGTGACTAGATACTGTACTCTTGTAGATTTTAATGTTGGCATGGTTCCCGAAATTGCTTATCTTGGATGATAAACTGGGTGGTTCGAGCGCTGAAAGTTAACTGGCTGAAAGCTAACTGGCTGAAAGCTAACTGGCTGAAAGCTAATTGGCTGAAAGCTAACTGGCTGAAAGCTAATTGGCTGAAAGCTAACTGGCTGAAAGCTAACTGGCTGAAAGCTAATTGGCTGAAAGCTAACTGGCTGAAAGCTAATTGGCTGAAAGCTAACTGGCTGAAAGCTAACTGGCTGAAAGCTAATTGGCTGAAAGCTAACTGGCTGAAAGCTAACTGGCTGAAAGCCAACTGGCTGAAAGCTAACTGGCTGAAAGCTAATTGGCTGAAAGCCAGACCGTATACCACAGGTATGAAAAAACATGTATGTTTACATGTTTCTAGCCACTTTAATCGCAATAAAGCAACTTGGGGGTTTGTGGTATATTGCAAAGATATACCACGGCTAAGGGCTGTATCCAGGCACTCCGTATAATGGCCATATACCACACCCCCTCAGGTCTTATTGCTTAATTATAGCCTGGTATCAATTTACCGTGATTTACCGTGAACAATTGGCTGCTATTTGGTGTGCCAATTGTTGCAGTACAATACTATGTACATTTTGTATGATGACAAGTAGGAACTAACAAGTTTGGC
>NC_088403.1:65253509-65261227 GCF_034236695.1 Oncorhynchus nerka
TGTGTGTGAGTGTGCATGTGGACTATACGTAGGTACATGTCTTTGTATTTTTTGGGATGAGACTGAATGTGTGACAGTGTGTTATAAGGGGGATGAATAAACTTCCTCATTAAAGGGGTCTCAGCTGGGGGTCAGTCCCTCTCTGGTGGGAGTTAGTCAGAAGTTCAACAGGAACTGGGTTTGTCGGGCTATTGGCCAATAAGTCCCCCAGGGCAGGCAGCAAGGCTCCACACACACAAGTACACGCACACCACACACACACACACACACACACACACACACACACACACACACACACACACACACACACACACACACACACACACACACACACACACACACACACACACACACACACACACACACACACACACACACATCCACGTATGCACGCACCCGTGCAAACACACACACAAACACTCCCCCATGATGTCTTGTCAGATGGAAAATCTGGATTACCTTTCCCTGCAGTTCACTAAGCATTTGTGTTCAGTATTAGGTTGTCTGTGCGCATAACCATGTGCTTGTGGACAGGAGAAAAAGAAACTGAGATTGCTTTGACATGAAGGCAGCTGAAAAATAACTTCAGACAAAGGAGGAGGAGAATAAAAAACTAAACGCTTCAACACATTAAACTGTTCCGGGAACCAAAAGCTCTTAAAAAAATAAATAAAAAAATCAAACAACAAAACTCAACTTACATACAGCGCAGTTAAAGCTAGGAGTTTTCAAAATGGCTGCCGCAGTGACGGGCAGGATGCCAGGTGATTAATAAACCTTGTTACCGGCTGTGACTGAAGGCCTTTCCTGCGTGGAGCACTCAGTCCAGTGTCACGTATCAGCTGTTTACCACCCAGACATGCAGTCTCCCATGGAAACTTACACGTTCTGGTTGCCAACCGCAGAAACCCCCCCCTCCGACCGTAAATTTAAGCCACCATGTGGCAAATGTTAGGACGACCACAAGTGGACGACAAGCCTGTAATTACTGTGCAACTCTTAAGAGAGCACATCCTTTGTTTGGACAATTGCACAGCATTGATAGAGTATGATTGGGCCTCTCCGTCCACAAGGGGTCACACCAAATCCACTGCTGTATTAAATGTTTTTATTCGGGAGATGTCTTGTGCCTGCAATTCAATTACAGTCCACTAGGGGCAACGTGAGCAGCTATTACCATTTAGTAGGGAGATGTCTTCAATACTGTCCACTAGGGGCAACGTGAGCACCTACTACCATCTAGTAGGGAGATGTCTTCAATACTGTCCACTAGGGACAACGTGAGCACCTATTACCATCTAGTAGGGAGATGTCTTCAATACTGTCCACTAGGGGCAACGTGAGCACCTACTACCATCTAGTAGGGAGATGTCTTCAACACTGTCCACTAGGGGCAACGTGACCTATTACCATTTAGTAGGGAGATGTCTTCAATACTGTCCACTAGGGGCAACGTGAGCACCTACTACCATCTAGTAGGGAGATGTCTTCAATACTGTCCACTAGGGACAACGTGAGCACCTATTACCATCTAGTAGGGAGATGTCTTCAACACTGTCCACTAGGGACAATGTGACCTACTACCATCTAGTAGGGAGATGTCTTCAATACTGTCCACTAGGGGCAACGTGAGCACCTACTACCATCTAGTAGGGAGATGTCTTCAATACTGTCCACTAGGGGCAACGTGACCTACTACCATCTAGTAGGGAGATGTCTTCAATACTGTCCACTAGGGACAACGTGACCTATTACCATCTAGTAGGGAGATGTCTTCAATACTGTCCACTAGGGGCAACGTGACCTATTACCATCTAGTAGGGAGATGTCTTCAATACTGTCCACTAGGGACAACGTGACCTAATACCATCTAGTAGGGAGATGTCTTCAATACTGTCCACTAGGGACAACGTGACCTATTACCATCTAGTAAACTGTGAGCTACAGATCCGAGGATAGCGGGTTCAATCCCAGTGCTAGGCACTCCTTTTTTTCAGTTGTAACCCTATGCCAAACATTAACCCTTACCTACAGTCCCTTCACAAATAGACGTTGGGGTGGCAGGTAGCCTAGTGGTTAGAGTGTTGGGCCAGTAACTGAAAAGTTGCTAGATTGAATCCCTGATTGGTCGTTCTGCCCCTGAACAAGGCAGTTAACCCACTGTTCATAGGCTGTCATTGTAAATGTGTTCTTAATTTTGAATTTGTTCTTAATTGACATGCCTAGTTAAATAAAGATTTTAAAAATAATCCCCCTCTGGACACATGTTGAATACTGAAGTGAGATCTTGTTGCTCCCCTCTCCAGTTTACCCTTCAATGGTAAATATTCCTGGTACAGTCAACAACTGTAAAAATGACAAACTCAATGTAATGGTGTAAATGCAACTAAAATACATTTTTCCCTGAGAAAAATACCTGTATTAAAAGGAGAAGAGAGAAACATGTATTATGTCAAATCAAATCAAAGTTTACTTGTCACGTGCGCCCGAATACAACAGGTGAAATGCTGACTTACAGGCTCTAACCAATAGTGCAAAAAAGGTATTAGGTGAACAATAGGTAAGTAAAGAAATAAAACAACAGTAAAAAGACAGTGAAAAATAACAGTAGCGAAGCTATATATAGTAGCGAGGCTATAACAGTAGCGAAACTATAACAGTAGCGAGGCTATATACAGTAGCGAGGCTATACCAGTTGCAAGGCTATAACAGTAGCGAGGCTATACCAGTAGCGATGTAGCGAGGCTATAACAGTAGCGAGGCTATACCAGTAGCGAGGTAGCGAGGCTATAACAGTAGCGAGGCTATACCAGTAGTGAGGCTATACCAATAGCGAGGCTATAACAGTAGTGAGGCTATACCAGTAGCGAGGTTGCGAGGCTCTAACAGTAGCGAGGCTATACCAGTAGCGAGGTAGCGAGGCTATAACAGTAGCGAGGCTATAACAGTAGCGAGGCTATACAAGTAGCGAGGCTATAACAGTAGCGAGGCTATACCAGTAGCGAGGCTATAGCAGTAGCGAGGCTATAAGAGTAGCGAGGCTATACAAGTAGCGAGGCTATAACAGTAGCGAGGCTATACAAGTAGCAAGGCTATAACAGTAGCGAGGCTATAACAGTAGCGAGGTAGCGAGGCTATAACAGTAGCGAGGCTATGCAAGTAGCGGGGCTATAACAGTAGCGGGGCTATAACAGTAGCGAGGCTATAACAGTAGCGAGGCTATACAAGTAGCGGGGCTATAACAGTAGCGAGGCTATAACAGTAGCGAGGCTATAACAGTAGCGAGGTAGCGAGGCGAGGATTTCTTACCTCGCTTATCATAATCCCCAAAATAACTTTTGCAGTTTTGTGCTGCTAATATTTGCTTCTAATATTGTTAACCTTGCGAATGACAACCAATTGTAAAACAGGAAGATGTACATAGAAAACCAGGCTGGTTTGACTAGCCATGGTAAGAAAGCTACTTTGCCATGTCACACTTTTAATTATTGTATTACTACTTATATGTTATGGATATTTAGAGGTATTATATATTTAACAAGGCAAGTCCGTTCAGAACAAAGACAGCCAACCAGGGAACAGTGGGTGAACTGCCTTATTTTTTACCTTGAAAGCTCAAGGATTCGATCCATACACTTTTTGGTTACTGGCCCAACGCTCTAACCACTAGGCTACCTGCCACCCTACATTGCAGGTGGAAATGTTACAAGTATAACCTTTAATGTACAGTAGTTGACTGGAAAGCACTGATTTAAAAAGATGGGCACTCTTGATCTTATGTACATGCTTATTGTCTTAAAATATCACATACCTACGTTTATGACGAATTCATTTAGCATAGCGATGCTGGAGAAAGGCATGAGGTCAGTACTAGTCTACCACCGTGAGTTGGCACAGCTGCAGAAAAAGCCACAGCTGAAAAGGGCAAGGATAAACAAAGCCCTTTGAACTTAACTTCATTATCCTTTTCCCAAACGTCACAGGAAATAGATGGCGTTATGTATTATAACGGGGACAAAGCCTACGGGATCTTATGGGATTCTGTCTCAGGATGCCTATACACGTTTAGATGCCAATTGTGGGGATTTTGGGAATGTTTTGGGAGGGTGAGGCATCGTGTGTGCGATTAGTGTGGTGGGTGTTGGGGGTAGTGAGGAAAGTGGGAAATGTGTGTGTTTGTGTGTGTGTGTGTGTGTCTGCAGAGGCGTGCGTATGCGTAAAGTGGCTGTTCCACTGGATGTCTTAAGGTGAACGCACCAATTTGTAAGTCGCTCTGGATAAGAGCGTCTGCTAAATGACTTAAATGTAAATGTAAATGTATGCAATCACGTACATACCGAGAGCTCGGGACTGACTTGTGTCACATTATCTCTGGATTTTTTGCTCAAAATGTAGTTATTGGCATAGCCTTGTTCTGTTCAATGTTCTCTAGCTATATAGTCCTCTAAATACCTCAATTCATGTTGTTAAGTTCAAAATAACATTAAGTTCAAATTGCTGACACCATTCAAACCAATGAGGGTTCGGAACTTTAAAGCCAATTATCTCAGAATCCTCTTTCTGAAGACAGTCCCAAGCTCTCGACTTCCTGTAAGTCATCCTCTTTCTGAAGACAGTCCCAAGCTCTCGACTTCCTGTAAGTCATCCTATCTGAAGACAGTCCCAAGCTCTCGACTTCCTGTAAGTCATCCTATCTGAAGACAGTCCCAAGCTCTCGACTTCCAGTAAGTCATCCTATCTGAAGACAGTCCCAAGCTCTCCACTTCCTGTAAGTCATCCTCTTTCTGAAGACAGTCCCAAGCTCTCCACTTCCTGTAAGTCATCCTCTTTCTGAAGACAGTCCCAAGCTCTCAACTTCCTGTAAGTCATCCTCTTTCTGAAGACAGTCCCAAGCTCTCCACTTCCTGTAAGTCATTCTCTTTCTGAAGACAGTCCCAAGCTCTCGACTTCCTGTAAGTCATCCTCTTTCTGAAGACAGTCCCAAGCTCTCGACTTCCTGTAAGTCATCCTCTTTCGGGAATTACTTTAGATATGTTTGTGTCTTTGTACAGTAGATGAGTGCAGTTTCAATAAACAGCCCGAATAATTATGAAACAACCAATGACTCTGATCTCTAAATAGCCCAAATAATCAGGAAACAACCATTGACTCTGACCAATAAACAGACCAAATTAATCAGAAAACAACAATTCACTCGGATCCTAATCAGTGCGGGATGCAGGGATGTTGTTCTTTGATCAAGGGTTCAATATCCACTGGGGCAGCCTGACTGTATAAATGAATTCAGCTCCGTCTGATAGAAGGGCACTTACGCCCCTAAAACCCCTCCCTTGTCCACTCCCTTCCTCGCTGCCCCCTCGAGGAATCAGAATCCCCAAAAGGAAAGAAAGATAGACAGATAAAGAGGGAAGAAAAATCTTATTTTATGGTCCGTTTTTTTCTTTGTCCTCGCCCTCCTCTGAAAACAGCCTGTGTGTTTTTAGAGCTGGGAGCAGGGTTAGGGGGAACGGCACAATAGAACTAGCACCAATCAACAGTAAGTCTTAACCCCCCCCCCCTATCTGCGCTTCACCCCTTCCTATCTCTCCCTTTTTCCTTTGGGGGTCTCGGGAACATGTTTCTTCCTGTCCGAGCCTTTGGGAATGGAGGGAGGGGGGGGGGGGTCTGGTGACTGTGACTGGCGCCGAACACACACACACACACACACACACACACACACCACACCACACCACACCACACCACACACACACACACACACACACACTAGCAGGGAGTGTGGTTTTGTGGCTTCTTTGTATAACAGAGTTGTGCTTGTCTACCGACAGATGAACATGTACCACAATCGGATCGGTTACTGTTGACTATTCCATGCAGTGATGCAGCTGTCCTGTTTAGAGTTGAGTCATTTCTGCTACAGCCTTTAAACCCACTGCCCTGTCCCTGCAATGTGTTACATTGTAACTATTGTTGTAAACACGACAAAAATAGAATTCTAAATAATCATCAGCAGTGCAAAGGGATCCACTGACCACAGGGAAAGTAACGGGATACCTTCAACATGTTGACTGTGCAACTATCTAGAGGTTATGCCTGGATACCTTCAACATGTTGACAGTATAACTATCTAGAGGTTATGCCTGGATACCTTCAACATGTTGACTGTACAACTATCTAGAGGTTATAACGGGATACCTTCAACATGTTGACTGTACAACTATCTAGAGGTTATAACGGGATACCTTCAACATGTTGACTGTACAACTATCTAGAGGTTATGCCTGGAGACCTTCAACATGTTGACTGTGCAACTATCTAGAGGTTATAACGGGATGCCTTCAACATGTTGACTGTACAACTATCTAGAGGTTATGCCTGGAGACCTTCAACATGTTGACTGTGAAACTATCTAGAGGTTATAACGGGATTCCTTCAACATGTTGACTGTACAACTATCTAGAGGTTATGCCTGGAGACCTTCAACATGTTGACTGTGCAACTATCTAGAGGTTATAACGGGATACCTTCAACATGTTGACTGTACAACTATCTAGAGGTTATAACGGGATACTTTCAACATGTTGACTGTACAACTATCTAGAGGTTATGCCTGGATACCTTCAACATGTTGACAGTATAACTATCTAGAGGTTATGCCGGGATACCTTCAACATGTTGACAGTATAACTATCTAGAGGTTATGCCTGGATACCTTCAACATGTTGACTGTCAAACTATCTAGAGGTTATAACGGGATACTTTCAACATGTTGACTGTACAACTATCTAGAGGTTATGCCTGGAGACCTTCAACATGTTGACAGTATAACTATCTAGAGGTTATGCCTGGATACCTTCAACATGTTGACAGTATAACTATCTAGAGGTTATGCCGGGATACCTTCAACATGTTGACAGTATAACTATCTAGAGGTTATGCCGGGATACCTTCAACATGTTGACAGTATAACTATCTAGAGGTTATGCCTGGATACCTTCAACATGTTGACTGTCAAACTATCTAGAGGTTATGCCTGGATACCTTCAACATGTTGACTGTATAACTATCTAGAGGTTATGCCTGGATACCTTCAACATGTTGACTGTACAACTATCTAGAGGTTATAACGGGTTACCTTCAACATGTTGACTGTACAACTATCTAGAGGTTATGCCTGGAGACCTTCAACATGTTGACTGTCTAACTATCTAGAGGTTATAACGGGATACCTTCAACATGTTGACTGTACAACTATCTAGAGGTTATGCCTGGAGACCTTCAACATGTTGACTGTACAACTATCTAGAGGTTATACCGGGATACCTTCAACATGTTGACTGTATAACTATCTAGAGGTTATGCCTGGATATTTTCAACATGTTGACTGTACAACTATCTAGAGGTTATGCCTGGATACCTTCAACATGTTGACTGTACAACTATCTAGAGGTTATAACGGGATACCTTCAACATGTTGACTGTGAAACTATCTAGAGGTTATGCCTGGATACCTTCAACATGTTGACAGTATAACTATCTAGAGGTTATGCCTGGATACCTTCAACATGTTGACTGTACAACTATCTAGAGGTTATGCCTGGATACCTTCAACATGTTGACTGTACAACTATCTAGAGGTTATGCCTGGATACCTTCAACATGTTGACTGTGCAACTATGTTAAAACTATATACATCATTAGTAGGCTATAACACAGTTATC